>NW_028327182.1:39139545-39442575 GCF_987537825.1 Furipterus horrens
AAGGAAAATCACAATGATCAGTAGTAGAGTATAAAACAGGGCAACTAACCGTCTTAAAAGTTTCTTCTCCAGATTTAGAGACTTGTTTGCGGGTTATGTTACATAAATTAACACGTGTTTTTTGTTTTCAAAGGACATAAGCCTATGATCGCGTTACCTGAGTGATTATCTGTACGCATAAGCCTCACTTAATCCTCTCTGCAGCGCTGCCTCCTGAGACTCAACGGTTTGGCTGAACTAAATGGCTGGGTTGGGGAAGAATGGGGCGGTCTGTGGGCTTCACTTTAAAACGGGTTTCTCTTTTCTATCCTAATGGCTTGGACAGAAAGGGCCCAGAGGTCTGAGAGGGGGAAAAAACCTAAACTATTTACATCAGCCCAAACTAAGTATAATGGGCAAAAGGGTTTTGGACAGGCGAGATGTGCCTAGCACACCTTCTTACAAAGAAACTTTTTTTTTCCCTAATATGGAACATTGAAAAATTAATCCCTGCCTTTTGTCATCTAGTAGTTATGGATTGAATGATGTCTTTTAACCCTTTTCGCCAAATCTGTTGCCCTCAGAACACAACAAGGACACCAGCCTGTTGAACCAAGCACGCCGTTGACCGGAGGCAGCCAACTGACCTGGAGTCTGCACGATCCATCCCCATGTGGGAAGGCCACCCTCCCCTCCACACCCCCACTCATATTAGGGTTTTCTGGACCCAAGGGTAGGTAGGACGACGACCATGTCCAGCTTGAAGCAGCTAGAGGAGCTTGAGACCTTCGCCCATTGTCCTTTACAAGATTACAAAGGGTCCTAATATTTGAGAGGGGGGGGATAGTTAATTTTTACGAACCAGGGGTATGGACTTGGGGGGGATTGCTGGGGGAGGGGGGTGCTGGGTGGAGGGGAACAAGGGGGAGAAAATTGGAACTGTTGTAACAATATAATCAATAAAAAACATTAAAAAAAATAAAATAAAATAAAATAAAATAAAAGAAAAAAAATAGTAACAGAAGCTTAGATACATAAAGCAGACTGACAGCTGTTGGAAAGGAGTGGGGGATGGGATGAAAGATGTAAAAGGATTAAGCAAAGAACATTTATGCATAACCCATGGACACAAACAATAATATGGGGATTGATTTGTGGAAGGGAGAAGTTGGGACTTGTTGGACGTGGGGAAAGCGGAAAAAAAGCAGGACCAACTGTAACAGAATAAACAAAACTATAAAAATTGAAACAAAAAAGTGAATCATAAACAATATATGTTAATCTAAAATGTCAGTACAACATAATGTCATCAATAAATTGTTATTCAAAGATTAAATGAGACAAATCATCTGCATCAAATGAAAGGAACTATATATTTGAGCCTCTATCAAATCTCTTACACAAAATTACTTATCAACTTCTGTACATAGTGATTAATTTTATTCTGATAATTTTGACCTTCATTATCCTAAATTCTAATGTGAAGGTACCTAGCATTTCCTTTCATTGCCTCTATATTGTTTCCTTTTAAATTAAACTTATTGAGGTTACATTGGTTAATAAAATTATATAGGTTTTAAGTATACATTTCTGTGATACATCAACTGTATATTGCATTGTGGTCCCCACCCAAAGTTAAATCTTCTCTCATCTTATATTTGGCTCCCTTTACCCTTCATTAACTTCCCACACTTCTTCACTCTAGTAACTATAAAACTGTTTTCTGTCAGTTTTTGTTTGCTTTTTCTTGTTTGTTCTTTTGTTTCTTTCAGTTTTATATTCCACATATGAGTGAAGAAATCACATGATTTTTGACTTATTCTGTCCGACATTATACTTAGTATGATGTTCTCAAGATATTTCCATGTTGTTGTAAGTGGCAGTATTTCATCTTTGCTTATGGCTGGGTAGTATTCCATCATATATACATGTATGTAACACATCATCTTTAATGATCTATTGAGGGATACTTCAGTTGTTTCCATGCCTTGGCCACTGTGAATAATGTTGCAATAAAAATAGAGGTGTATCTACCTTTGTGAATAAATATTTTCCAATTTTGAGGGTAAATACCCAGAAGAGGGGTTGCTAAGTCATATGGCAATGCTATTCTTAACTGAGGAACCTGTATATTGTTTTCCATAGTGGCTATACCAGTTTACTTTTCTGCCAGCAGTGAATGACAGTTCCTTTTTCTCCACAACCTCTCCAGCAATTGTTACTACTTGTCTTGCTGATAACAGCCATTCTAACATGTAGGAGGAGATGGTATTGATACAGAGAGATCTGATTAAGATCACTGGGGAGAAGTAGGAGGGGCCATAGGGGGAGTTTGCTGAGGCAATGGAAAGCAGTCTAAGACTAGAATGGCTGAGAAGCTGATGCCTCCAGAGACTATGGAAATAAAAAGAGGGCTGGCTCTTTGGCTCGTAAGCTTTTCTGGCTCCTGAGCTGGCTCTCTCTCAGGTTCTGGCTCAAGCTCTCTGGCTCTTGGGTTCTTTCTCAAGGATGCCTGGATGAGTGTGCTGCAGATGCCTGCATTTTCCAACAGATGGTATTTTGGATGGCAAGAAGCTCCAGAGGATCAGACTGGCCTGGCAGAAGGTGACAGGTTTATTCTTTTGGTGTTCTAGAGGGAACAGGCTCTGAGGCAGAAGATGGCCATTCTTACAAAATTGTTTAGATTTTGTGTATTATGTTGTTTTAGTTTTTAAACTAATCCTATAGAAACTAACAAGGAAAAAGCTAGGACAAACCAGGTGTTGAGTTTAGCCATAATTGGCAGTCTTAAGAAATTAAAGTGTTACTTAATAGGCTTAAGTGACTGCTTAGAATAAAGACTCCTTTCCTTTATCACCAAACCTTTGCCTCTGGAATTTTGCCTAGAGGGTGGCAAGGACCCCAACTTGCTGTTTGGTAACAGTATCACATTGTAGTTTTGATTTCCATTTCCCTAGTAGCTAGTGAAATTAAGGGTCTTTTCATATATTTGTTAGCCATCTTTATGCCCTCTTGGGAGAAGTGTGTGTTCAGGTTGACTGCCCATTTTTTAACTGGATTGTTTGTTTGGTGTTGAGTTGTATGAGTTACTTATATATTTTTGGATATTAACCCCCTGTAAGACCTGTTGTTTGCAAATATTTTCTCCCATTAGGTTGGATGCCTTTTCCTGTACAAAAGGCTTTTGATTGTTTGTTTGTTTGTTTGTTTGATGGTGAAAGCTGAAGTTACAAAAGGAAGGCCAACTTACTTGGCCTGGATCAGGTATTTGCAAGGTCTTACCTGACTGAATACATCTCAACATGTACCCTTTTGATAACGAAAGCTGAAGCCCTGGGGCTGGAAACAAAGCAGGAGCAGGGGACATCCTGACTATTAGATTAGAGCAGAAGCTACTTGCAAGATATCTGAGAACACTCTGCCTACAGCTTTCTCAGGAGTTTTTCATTAGTTTCGTTTCATAGCAGTTTCACTTGTTAGTTTTACCTCCTGACTGCTGATGTCAGTAGCTGATGTAATGGAACATTATAAATAAACTTCGTGGACTCAGACCCGTGTAATTGTCTCTCCATTCAAGGGCAATGGACCACCTGACCCCTGCTTTGCATTAATCTTGTGTCTTGTGTCTGTGTTTTTCTTTTAACCTCCAGGTCAACCACCCCCCCCCGCCCCCTTCTGGCACTTTAGGTTTCGACATCGAGCTGTGTGGGTCGAGGCACCCACCCATTCATTAATTTTTGCTTTTACTTCCCTTGTTTTGTGGCCAAATTTATAAAATCCTCTTTAAGAGCAAGGTCCATAAGTTTAGTACCTATGTTTTCTATGTAATTTATTGTTTTACTTCTTATATTAATATATAGGTTTTGATCAATTTTTAAATGAATTTCTGTACATGAAGACAAACAGTAGTTTGATTCTTTTGCATATGGCAGTCAAATTTTCTCAGCAACATTACTGAAGAGGCTTTTTTCTTCATTGTATATTTTGGCTTCTTTGTCAAAAACTGTTTGCCCGTATACATGTGATTTTATTTCTGGACTCTCAATTCTGTTTCATTGGTGTACGTCTGTTCTTCTGCCAATACCATGCTGTTTTTAGTATTGTAGCTCAGTAGTAAAATTTGAATTCAGGTAGTGTGACACCTGCTTCACACTTTTTCTCTTAAGATCAGAAACAAGGCAAGGATGTCCACCCTCAACACTATTATTTAACCTGGTACTGTAAGTCATATCCAGAGCTATCAGGCAACAGAAATAAATAAAAGGCATCCAAATTGAGCGTGAAGAAGTAAAATTGTCACATTTTGTAGATGACATGATTCTTTATATAGAAAACCATAAAGACTCCACTAAAAAACTATTAGAAACTATGTACAAAGACAGTAAAATTGTAGGATACATAATCAATGTACAAAAACCCATTGCATTTGTATATACTAATAATGAAATTTCAGAAAGAGAAATGAAAAAATTCAATTTTTTTGCAATTGCACCAAAAAATAAAATACCTTGGAAGAAATTTAAAAAAGGTTTTGAAGAACTCATACACTGAATACCACAAATCAATATTAAAAGAGATTGAAGAAGCCATAAAGAAATGAAAAAATATTGTTCATGGACTGGAAGAATTGACATAATTAAAATGTCCATATTGCTCAAAGCAATACACAGATTAATGCAATCACCATTAAAACCTCAATGGCATGTTTTAAAGAAATAGAACTAAAAATCATCAATTTTTTAATGGAACTACAAGACCCCAAACAGCTAAAGAAGTCATCAGGAAAAAGAACCAATACTGTTTCTATAAATCCATCTCACCATAGGGAACTGCACCAACTTATTAAAATTTGAATTGGGATTTTCCTTACTGTATTCTTTATTTTGCATTGTTATTTTTCATGTATATCTGAGAAGGGAAGTTCATATGCGACTTGCAATATACTACATGTTAACCTTCTTCTACCTTGTGGGAAATCAATACTTGTAAATATCTACTTATCTTTCAGTAAACTATATTCACATGTAATGTGTAACTCCTAAAATAAATTTAACTCTATGATCATGGCTTATCCTATTCTTGGGTTGTTATGATATTTTCCTTTAAAGGATTCTATCAATATAGAAACCAATGCATGCCAACTGTAGTTGAAAGTTTAGCACTGTTTTTGGTAAGTAAAATACTACAGGGGAGGAACTGACTTTAGGTAATAAAGATTTGCCTTTCATCTATTTCATAACTCTTAGCCACTCTCAGGCTATCACGTAGATGATAGTGGTAGTAATTATGGAAGTATTTTGGCCAAAAAGCTTCTGTGTTGTGCCATGAAGAAGAAAAATGTGTAATTATTATTGATTATTTATAACTTTCTCATATGATTTTATTGTACATTCAACAGATAATTCTTTAATACTCCCATTTGATTTTTTCTAAATAAATACTTTTCCTTATGACAATAGAATAATGTCTAGGTCTGAGATTACCAGAAACATAACTTGAAATGGAGATTTATGTATAAATTATTTATTGAGACACTGCTCTGGTAAAATCTGTGACAACAGAGCAGGAGAAAAAGTCAAGCAAATTTATGGTTTTACCTAAAATTTAGACTCAGACCAATTTCAGAGAGCCAAGGAGCATAAACTACATCACAGGGTTGTCTCACCTTGAGATATTTTGCAGTCTTTTATCAAACATCCATTGACTATGGATAGCAAGGGGTAATAGGAGACCTACAACCTTTTAGGCATTTTTGCCTTTCTAGGGCAATTCTCTACAGAAGAGTGCAGCTGGGAGACTCCAACAGCCAAGACTCCAACAGCCAATACTCACAGAACCTGTGGCACGGGTAAAGAGGTCTGATAAAAGTAACCTGGGTGTATTACCTGTTAGTGCTCAGCATATGGACTCCTGCATTTCATTTTGTGCTCTTTTCACCTACTAATATCTTTATTCCTGGCATTGGCTGCAATCAGCATAATGAAGTTTCACAATTCAGCCATAAACACCATTACTGATACTGTTAAGCCAGTATCACCACTGCAGGGATCAAGCAAGAATACAATATAAGATTTTGCTCTTTATGAAAACAACATGTGCTCATGTGTATCAGGGCCCCAGCAGGAGACTTATTCTAGGGACCCAGAGCAGATGGTATAGTTGCCAATTGACCTTTATGGAACATTGTTCACTGCTTGACTTTACTGAAATAAAGAAACAGGAAAAAAAAAGTCAGCTTTCCCATTGTCAAAGATCAATTTAATCCACTTAAGTATTTGTTCTGTAAGTATGCATAAACATTGAAAAAACTCATATTTTCCTCAAAATGATTTTTATAAGAATTAAATATGGGATAGATTATATTACAGTTGCCAAATATAATATAAAATGATCAGTTATATTTGAATTCCAGTTAGAATGAAATATTTTCATAGCATATATATTCTCATGCAATTTTGGGGACATTTACATTAAAACTTATTCATTATTTATCTAAAACTCAAATTTAACGGTGAGTCTTCTATTTTTATCTGCTAAACTGGCAACCCTAGGCAATAGCCAGAGTACTTGAAATATTATATATTTATAGTGAAGTGGTGTCAGGGCACATCAGAGAAGGAAAACTCTGACTCCAAAAAACCTCCGCTGCCTTGCGGCATACCTCTTCAGGGGAAAGGCTAAGGGAGTAAACCCCGACAGAAAATCCGGAGCCGGAGTCCCTAAGGTGGTTCGACGTTGTAGTCAACACCGGCAACTCCTGCGGCGCACCTGAAGCCAAGCTGTATTGACTCCGTCTTTCCCTTGGATCCTTCAGCTGCGAAGAGAGGGGGGGTCTGCTGCATGGGCAACAGCAGACCCTCCATATCACCCTGCCCAGGCTCTGTAGCTTCAGCTTCACTGGAGAGGACACTCCAGCGTCATCGCAAGATGTCGATTCAACACGGGAGGAGACAGATACCGTGTCACTCCCAAGTTGGACTGCACAGCCATTCTCGGCGGTGCAGATAGACTCTTGAGAAGCTACACCATCGTCTCTCGAGACGGACGGCTGCCGACGACGAGGTGTCTTACAGTTTTAAACAAGAGAATTTTTAATCATTTGTTCTGCATATTTTTATTATCAATATAAATAAGTTGTTTTTGCAAAGTAGGAAAATACATCAAATATAACACTTTCAAGTGCTTGAATTGTGGCTCTTATCACTTCTCAGAAACATCAAATGTTAATCACACACTTATACACATAGGTGTACACATGAACATACACATGATTTTTCATCCTCATTAAGTTTTAAAAGCTATGGCTTGGTGGAGTTACAGTATCAATTTATAAATTATATATAAAAAGAAAAATCTCAGCTTCCCTGCAGTGCTGTAGAAAATACATTGCATTCCCTTCACTGCTGAGCAGAGCGGTGCTGAGCTACTTGCTATAATATTGCTTGGAATTGGAGACATCCATCACACTGAGGAACCCCACCAGTTGTAAAAAAAGAAAAGTTTCTTTATGTGTGATCTCCCTCTAAGAATCATAAAAAAAGGAGCCAATTTTTTTCTTTTCTATGCTTTCTTTAGCTTTTGATTTTTGTGTTATTGTTCAAGAATATATATCGCAGCTACGTTCTTATCTACTTACTTGCACCATTAACAAGCTAAAGTGTTTCCATGTGTTTCCTAAATGCAACACCAGTTTGTTTGTTTTCAATAAAAATCTTTAAGGACAAAAAGTCAAGAAAAAATAAGATAGAAATAATATTTAAAATTTTTAAATTAATAATAATAAAGCATCACCAGCTAAATTCAGCCTGCTCTCATTTTAGGAGAGAACACTTATGATTCTTTAACAGACTTTCATCACAGAGCTCTACTAGTTCTTCCAGTTTGAATTTAAATAAACTATAATTTGAATTAAACTAGTGTTTTGGAAACTAGGGGGCTTTGATCAATACAAATAAATATTAAAAGGTTCAACAATCCATTTACAACACCAGACATTAATGAGACTTCCACTGAAGTGTTTGGTTTTGTCTTTTTGTTTATTTGCTTCCTTACTACTATTTTTAGATTTGGCCTTCTAGACTTTAAAGTTATAAAAATAAGTTGAAGAAAAGTAACAAAGATAATCCAACCAGTAAATATACCATTTTATAGTAATTAGAATTATATAATATAGAAAATAAATGGATCACATTGCAGTATCACTTCATGGTAAGTGTGGGAGCCTAAAACAACTCTGGGCCTTATAGAGTCATTTGTAAAGCCCTTTCTCAACCTTTCCAAGTAGCAGTACTTGGAAAAGGAAGTTGTTAAGAGAGATGATTCCCAATAGACTGCGATGACGGATTTGAAAGCAAGGTCCAGGTAGGTCCTGATTTTAACATAATTCACTCTTGATCCCAAGTACATCTGTTTCCTAGTTTTTCTTTCTCCTTAAACTCAGCAAGGAATGTAGGGACTGGAATGTCATATTGTTACAAGTGGATGAGCCCACCCCCTCGGACGTGCATACCCTGGCAGACACCACAAATGGCAATGGCACTGCCTCCTCCAATGGGAGTGGTGTTTGGGCCCAGCTTCAGCAGAGCGTCTGCCCAGAGGTGGGCAAACAATGCAGGCCAAGGCCCCAAGGTCAGTGAAGCAAGGCAGCCATGGGATACAGAAGTCAAGGGAGTCTCCTCCACTGGCCAGGATGGTGGAAGGGGAAGGTTCTTACAATGAGCATGTTGAAAGCTGGAAATATAAATGGACAGAGTCCAAGCATGATTCCAAAGGTAGAAAGGTAATTGGATAAGGGGGAAAGCTCTTACCCACCCCTTTCAGTACAAGAATGCAGGCGGGACCAGGAATAGGTAGGCACATGTGCTATAGAAGTCATAATGGCAGCCAAAGAGGTACTGGACCAAAAACACCTGTCAGTCTAGACTGAAGATAGAAGAAATTGGTTGGGATGTGGACTCACCCAAAGCCACAAAAGTTTAGAAAGTTAATTGGTCTTTCAGAGAAAGAACCTGGCCTTTCCAATACCCAAAATGGGTATAGCCCCGGGGGGCGAGGGGGCTCTTTCTTGCTCATCACTCACTATTCAGGATCAGCTCTCTCTTGCTCATCATCCACTGCTCAGGACCTGCACTCAGATGGTGCACTGGCCTCTCCTCTCCATGGGGCTATATGGTCTTACCAGCTGCATAGGCCATGGCTTCCAAGAGGAAACTCTCTCTCTCTCCTCTCTCTCTCGCTGACCCGATGAAGTATTCGCCAGTGTGTTCACATTTTCTCTCATCCAGGAGCATATGACCTTGTGACCATAATAGCTGCATTGCCATGGCCACATAAGCTTCATAACACATGCAGCCTTCAGGAGGGAATTTGAAGCTCGTCAGAAGCTGAGAACAAGCTAAACTACCTAGATGACTCTTTAGCAGCCACCTCGGGCTCCAAAGGAATGTACATTAAAATGGAGCAGGAACTCAGGGCATTGGCTTTTTTTCTGACATTGATGCAGACAGCTGGGTTTTGTCTGGATTTTGTAAAGGAGATGAGCTTTGAGACTGGGAGTCCCACATTTTCCAAGTTGGGGCAGCATCCAAATGAAACCTTTTTCCTTTTACATTAGCACCTGCCTCACGAGTTTGGCTTTTGTGGTGACAGGCAGCTGAGTTCCTGCTTTTTGTGTGTGCTTGTTTGCTAACAATCTTAGCCAAGTAATACTGAATCAGAGAAGCTTATGCTCTCAATGTAAAAAATAAGTAAGAGTAAAATATAGGAAGAGCACAATTTTTTGTAAAATAAAACAAAGCATAAAACGCAAACATGATAAAGCAACAGGAGAAACAAAATTAACTGGCCTAGACAAAAAATAATTTTGATGAGCATAATAGCATTAAGGAGAAGAGAGCACATTGAGAACATAAGGCTGAGATGAGCAGTTGTAATTAAGAAAGAGCTGAAAATACCAAGCATAATAGTTAGAGTAGATAAATAACAACTACTAACACAATGACAAAAATCACCAATATGTGTTCATTACTAAAATAGATTCTACTAAAGAACAAATCACTGACCTGGAGAGAATTCAACCAGACATTTTCAGAGAGGTTCAGAAATACGGAAATTAAGGGGAAAATGTTAGCAGGTTTGAAATGTAGGTGCAAAAATATCACAAACTAATATCAGAGTCAGAGGAAAGAAGAAGGAAAATTGCAAAGACAGATACTGCATAATTCCAGTTATATGAGGCATCTAAATAGTCAAGCTTATAGAAACAGAGAGTAGAATCATGTTTGTTAGGGGCTGGGAGGAAGGGGAAATGGGAAGCTGATGTTCAACAAATATCAAGTTTTAGTTAGGCAGGATGAATAAGCTCTGGAGATCTGTACAACGTTGTGCCTATTAGTTAACAATGCTGTACTGTACACTTAATGTTAAATGTTTTTTTTTACCATAAGTAAAACAAAATAATTACAAAATAGTTTGAAGATAATACCTTAGCATTTTCTAATTATGTTAAAATGTGATATCTCAGAATAAACGGATAAGATAACCAAAGTGATACAAGAAAAATAAATCTAAACATATTACCGAGAAATTACATAGCATCAGAACACAAAAATATAGCTTCCATAAAAATGCTCTATCCACAAGGTGACAAAGAAATGTACTGGTGTCAAATTGGTTAACAGCAACATTCAAAGGTTAAGAAAATGGGTTCATACTTTCAGGATATTGAAAGAAAGCTGCTTATAACAATATTTTCTACCTAGCATAATGTTATGAATATGCACTAGAAAAATATAATCTTAAACATTTAAGTCTTCAGAATATTCACCACACAAAGATCATTTGAAAAATATACTTTAACTACATGGTGACTCTTTTGTCGCAGTGCCACATTGTACTTTTATAGTCCACTCTAGATCGCTGGGGTTAGAAGTTAGAAACTACGTTTTCCAGACTTCCTTGCCAGGCTCCTGGTTTGTAACTCATGCATGAAGCTTCCTTACAAATGCGCGGACAACCTGGAGTGCTTCAACAGCTTCCGCAGCACAGAGATTTAGGGAACTCGGTGATATAATTTTCCTAAAGTAATCTCTGCTTCCTGCAATTACTGCAGTTGCTTATTTCCTGCCTGCACTTTGATCACATTTGTATCTAATTTCCAGTTTAAAATTCACCAGTTTAAAGCTTGGTAATAGGTTTCTGCTTTTCTGATTGAACGCTGACCGAAACAATGTTTTACCAGATGTATAGAAAGCAAAAAGGAATAGTAAATATTTGTCTAAAAAACAGTAATAAAATAATCTATATCTTTATATCCTAAGAATATTTTACAAAAGTGGAAGAGAAAGCAGAGGGAAAGAGGAGGGAGCAATAAAGAAAAATTTTAATTTTTCTTTCTGGAGGTAATATGAGGGTAAAGTAGAGATATTTACAAAACAGGAGGAGATAAATAAAATATAGGTAGTAATATGATAGGAATAGCCACTCAAAGAATAAAATGTAATATATAACACGTGAATCAGCATAAAAATTGATCTAAAAAGAAGAGGATTAAAATAGAGATAAATAATATATAAAAGTTGATTAATGGAAAATTAATATAACTGAATAAATTATTAATCAAGAACTCACAGATCCCATCATAAAATGGACAAACATGTTCAAAGAGTCTTAAAAAATGATTCACTGAAGACAAACACAGCCTCTCACAACAATGCCAGCTATTACACTGATACAGATGGATTCCTAGAACACTCACCTATCAGGGGAAGCATGTACTACAAGAGGCCTGTCCACCAGAATTAATTTTTTTTTGAGTCTTCCCTCATAAGCTTATATATAAGGATTTCATTAAAAGTTTAAAGTAATAAGATGGAAAATACATTTCAGGCATATATGATCTAACAAAAAGAAATGTTATTGATCAAATATACAAAGTATGCCATGCTACAGAGCATTAGAATAATAGGTAAAACCTTGAACATTTTTATGATTGATACATGGAGAAGGAAATTATATGTATTGTTTTTGCATTTATAAATGCAATGCTTTGGGGTATGTAATATTTAAATATGACTAGTATATATGAAAACAATTGTTAAGAATTAAAAGGACAATATAAATCAAGACATATACCAGGTCTTCATTTTATGGAATGAATTAACATGGTAAAATGCCATGTCTTCTCAAAGCAATCTAGACATTGCATTCCTTTTTAATGAACTATCTAATGGATTTTTTGATTAAAGAAATTTTACAAACAGATTTTTAGGGAGAAAGTTCACAAATATTTGTGGACATGTTGGCATTAAAAGTAAAGCAAGAAAATTTGTTCTACAGATGTTAAAATATTTTACCAACTCATCTTAATATAAATTAATAAAAAAGTAAATTAATGAATAAATGCATAAACAAAAATATAGGCAGATAGATGATACTGTGTTAAAAAAAAAAACAACAGAAAAATAGACACCAGAACACAAAATGACTGCTTATCAAAGGACAGTCTATGTATGAGGTCAGAGAAGCATTACAAATCAGTGTGGATATTATTGTTATAAAAGTGTCCCGCTGCTTGGAATAATAAAAAAAAGAGGTTTTATACCATATGCAAACTTATCCTTCAGATATATAAAAGAGCTAAATAGCAAAGGAAAATTGTTAATGTAATGGAGTAAATTTAGGAAATTATCTTAGTCTCCGTAAGGGAGTCATTCTTTAAAAAAAGTAAATTCTATAGATCTGAAATGATTAAAAGTAATTATATGTGCTTAATTGAAACATTACAGATGGAGTTAGATCACATTCTGGAGAAGATATATATAAGCTCTTAAATGAACAAATCAATGTAAGTACTTCTATATATTAACAAAAATTTAATACCAAAAAATTTATCTTTGGCTGTTTGGAGAGATTTTTATTATCAGGGCATCTATACACACACACACACACATACATACATATACACACTAATATTAATTTATCAGTTCAACTTCATTAGCATCCAGAAAAATGTAATTTTATAAAACCATAAGATTTAATAACTATTAGATTGACTAAATGTAAAAGTAAGTTTATACCAAGGGGTGTGGGGATACATGGAACCTCATGTCTTACTTGAACTTATACAGGAATCTGGAGACCAATCTGGAGACCAATCCGGCACTTCTTAATGAAGTTGAAAATGCTCATTCCTTTGAGAGAGAAATTTACATAGTATTTACTACAGCAAAACACCCACACATTTCCTCAAACAAATGTATATTTGAGTCTTTATTAAACCTTATTGTGCAAGCAGTGAGATAGTGGCAATTGAGATATCTATCATCAAGAGCAATATGTTGGGTGCTTATACCATACAGTATAAAGTAGATAATAAGCCCTGAGTTAGACTAGACTAGTATTGACATATGCACAGTTCTTGAGAACTGTATAGAATAAAATAATTATCAAATAAATTGCAATTACTATCACAATGACATTAATACATATATATATATATACACAAACCACACGACTTATATTTTCAAGGATAATGACCAATGTCAATAAAAACATTACAGTGGGCATCTATGGGAAATTTCTCTAGTGGAAGTGATAACAGGAGGAAACAACAAATAAAGAATAAAACAAAACAGTGTGGTGCTTTTCACAGATAAAAATGTGTTTTGAGTGAGGTTTAAGATGAATTCTACACTTTAAAAAATATTAGCATATAGTAGTTTCATTAAAAATATATGTGAAAAAATGTGTGAAAGGTTTATGCTAAGGTCTAAAATAATTAAATAATTTATTTCTACCCTTAATGTTTTTATTATTTGAACATAAATATATCTAAATAACATTATAAACATTTAAAATATATTTAAAGGTTTATCTCAGTCTTCTGTATATTTTTAGGAGCAGACTTTCCCACATATATTTTAAGTAATATGTATATATTACTTTGTAAAATTTTGAAGTAAATATAGAAAAATCCTGATAATAGCATTTGCCTAGGAGGTGATTTAATTGTTAAAACATTAAAGCTAATTTTAGAATAAAAGCTGTCATCATATGCTTTTAAAAGTAATTAAGAGACATTATACAGATGGCTTATTTCATTAAGTGTAAAACTCTTATCAATCTAATAATATACACAAATGAAATAATTTAAACCTCTCTCAACATACACAAAAAAAACCTAGAATGACTGCAACAAATGTGCAAAAATAACTTATTTCCTATAAAGTTAAATTTTGTTATTATTTTTCTAACTTGATGAAAGTAGTAGAGTGGAAAACAAATTGTTTGGAACTAAAGAATTTGACTATGCTTCCTGTTTTCTCAGAAAAGTCAACTAAGATTTCTGCATCTCACATTAATCATGTGAATATTGAATATGTTTATTATCCCTTAAAAATAATAATTTTGAAAGTTAAAAATAATAAAATAAAATTAAGATGTATGTTTTCATTTAGTTAACAATGTTTTAGCTAGCCCACATATAGAGAGATAATAAATAGATTAGATAGAGAGATAAGTGAGAGATAGACAATAGATAGATAAATATATTTAATTCATTTATTTGTTTATTGATCATCCAACCATTTATATATCACCATTGACATACATTTGATAGATTCTAATTTCAGTGCTATCTTCCTTATATCTCTCTTAACCTCTTCCTTAATGTTACAGCCAAATGGTTCCTTTTACTTCTCTGTACATGTTTATTGCTATCAACAAAATAAAATTTAATTATTTCACATATTGAACAAAGCCCCATCATGACACAACACTACTTAGTTCTTCAGCTTTCTCTCTCAACTTTCTATTAATTAAATATTACATGCTGTTTCTGGCTGCCTACACCACACAGTACAAGGTATTAGTGCTTTTTCACATGTTCTTCTCACAGACTTGAATTCATTTTCCATCTACCTTTACCTTGATAAAATTTCTATTTCTCTGTAAATTATAAATGTCATTATATATATGAGAAAGTCTTCCATGGCCCCATAATTTTTATTTTAGTATTCCGACCTTTTTTGCTCCCTGAATCTTACCACTAACTTTATACTTACCTAATTATTTAATAAAATTTACATTGTTGATATATGTCAACCTCCCTTACTGAGTGTGAATTCTCCAAAGACCACATTTTAATTTAATATGTTAACTAATATATTAGAAATTAACATTGCATATACATTTAATAAATCTAAAGAACAATCCAATTTTAAAACTCAATTTAATTAAGGCTACCGTTCACAGACTGATTTTCAAAAAAAAAATGCAACAATACAAAGGATCTTTATTAGTTAAGATAGCTATACATATGAACAAAGAATTACATGTAATTTTTTCATCTTTTAAAAATGATTATGCTTTTGTGAAGTACTTAGAAGAGTATCATTAAAGAAATATCAAATGATGTTAAAGTATGTTAATTACTACAATGCATATAAGTATTGTAAGAATACACTGATTTGACTTGGACATTTTAAACAAAATTGTTTTTTCGTCTGTATCTTATGAAAAGTCATGATAAAATGTAAGTTTTCTGGCAATGCTGAACCACCTGTTTTGTTCAGATCTTATAGTTGTTTTCCTCTACACAACAATAATTGTGTTGGCAGTAAGAGAAATAACAGTTGGATTTCTTTAAAAGATTAACAGTAAGAACAGTACAGCTAAGAAGGAAACTTTTTCACAGATTCCAAAAATATCCCACCTTTATAACTCTATAGCAGAGAAACCTGGAGAGTCGCCTACTCTCCTCTACCTATTACCAAATGGCCACAGAATCTTCAATGTATGCAGCATGTTCCAGAGCATCTTTCTTTTTTTCTTCTGAAACAAGAATTTTTATTAGTATTATATTACTTCTACTTCACAGCTGTCATTTTTATCTATCTTTTCTTTACTTTGATTTTCTGTTTTATATCAAAATCTCCTTTTATTTCTTTTCTCATTCCATTTAATGCTGGTATTTATTTTTAGGTAATGTTTATTAAAATAATTTAAAAATTGACACCAAAAACATAGAAACAACAACAAAAACTAGACAAGTGAAATAGCATAAAACTACAAAGAAAATTCATCAAAAAAACTTAAGGGCAACTCTCCTGGCTGGTGTGGCTCAGTTGGTTGACATCAACCTGCAAACTAAAAGGTCACAGGTTCAATTCCAGATCAGGGCACATGTGTGGGTTGCAGAATCAGTCCCCAGTCAGGCACATGCAAGAGGCAACCAATTAAAGTCCCTCTCTCACATTTGTTTTTTTCCTTCTCTTTCTTTCTCTTTTCCCCTCTCTCTGGAATCAATTTTTAAAAAGTTACAAAGGGCAACCAATGGGGTGGGAGAAAATATTCATAAATGATACACCTGATAGTGGTTAATATCCAAAATATGATAACTCATAACAAAATATACAAAAGCAAATAACCCAATTTAAAAATGTGCACAGGACCCGAACAGACAGCATCATTTACAATAGCCAAGACATGGAAACAACCCAAATGTTCATTGATTGAGATATAAATAAAGAAAATGTGGTATATACATTCATTGGTTTATCACTAACTTTTAAAAGAGTAAATTCTGCCATTTGTGACCACATAGATGAGCCTAGAGAACATTATGCTAAGTGAAATAAGCTAGACACAAAGGACAAACATTTCATGAAACCACTTGCATGAAGCATCTAAAATAGTCATGCTCATAGAAGTGAACAGTAGAATGGTGGTTTCCAGGGCCTAGAAAGAGGGAGAAACAGGAAGGTATTAGTCAAACGGAACCCAGTTTCAATTGTACAAATTGAATGGGTCCTAGATAGTTACTGTACAGAATAGTGTCTATAGATAACACTACTGTATTGTATACTTAAAAATTTGCAAAGAGGGTAGATCTTATGTTAAATGTTATCAAAAAAATTAAATAATAATAAAGAGGTTTAGAAGAAACTCTTGGAGGTGATTGCTATGATTATGGCATGGATTATGGTGATGGTTTGATGAGGTAGTTTGTGTCTACAAACTCACCAAATTATATGTGTTAAATTTGTTCAGCTTTTCATACATCAATCAGATCTCAATAAAGTATTTTTAAAAACTTGATGTTCATTTTGCAATTGAATATAAAATATATACTTCTGTTCTTAGAAATATGAATTTTCTCCATTGTTTCCTAAGAACATAACTAATTTGCCATCAGTCTTAAACATGTATTATCATCTTGGTTTTGATTAAAGAAACAGTGATACGTAAACATAAAAGTCTGTCTATATGCCCTAGGAATTCCTCTAGTCATGTAAAATTATAAAATATCACATGTAAGTATATTAATTTAAATATAATTTGTTGATAAATACACATTTATACATTTTCTCATTATATCAGTACAATGTTCAGTTTTCTTTAACTTTATTAAAGCCTACCTTTGATGTGTATACATATTTGTAAATTTATTAAGTTTTAATCTATAGCCAGATTATACCAGAATCACTCCAAACATCTAGATAAAGGTAAAAAATTTGATTCAAAATCTGGATTTGGTATGTTTAATATAACTATCGAGATTTTCAGGTGAATTTTCCTGTAATTAAACAACAACAAAAGAATCAAAGTATGCCACTTTGGTGCATCTTGTATACTTAATTTATATACATGTGTGTTTATGTATGTGTGTGTGTTTTCCTCTTGAATCCTGCCACAAACTAAATATGTAATTGCATACGCATATCCTCAGAGTTCTATAAAGGATAAACCATATTCAGGCCATGTTGTTTTTCTTCCTTGCTATAACCTTCAGCATTATACTGTGTTTGTAAAGTATATCACAGCAAAAAATCTAAATAAAAATTATTCCCTGGGTATCTCTCAGAGTATTTATGCATTGTAGTCAAGTGATATCTCTTACTAGATACTTTCATGTTTTCTGTCTTAAAATTGACATTGTAGTATTGAATTGACCAATTCAAACTTGAGACTAAATAGAAAATGTTATTTTCTACATTTTTTGTTAAAAAGTACCACAGAGAAATACATCTCAAAGTATAGAAGAAAAGATTGCCATATGACTTTACAAGACAAATTAAACAACACATATATATTAATAAATATTTTTAAATATTTGATTATAGACTGATTTAATTAGACATTATCCAACTAAATATCAGCTGCTGTTGTCTCATGACTTTAATATTCTTTAATAATCTCATATTCTTAAACTAAGTTAACCTTCATGATACCGAGATCTATTTTATTTTATTTTATTTTATTTTATTTTTTTACAGAATGTGGCACGGTCGGAGGGCTGCTGCTCCTCAGGCCCTAGATCTATTTTAAAATTTAATTTTTATTTTCTGTCATATCTATTTTATTGTTAAGCTTTCCCAGCTAATTATTTTTAAATTCAGATATATGTTATTCAGTTTTAAAATTCTATTTGTTTCTTTATTACAGTTTCTACCTCTTTGCTGAGATTTTTTTTATCTTTTCATTCATCTTAAGTATATTTCACCTCCACATTTGTATTCTCTAAAATAGCATTGTATGCTTATACTGAATCATTTCTTTTTATTTCTTAAATTTGTTTATACGATTTCTGCTACAAATTCCTTATTAAATAATACAATAATAACTTACCTTTATTGAATGTCATATAGATACCAAGCACTATTATACAACACTACATTACAAATATATATATATATATTATGATATATACTACACTATAAAATATGAAGTATGTATTTTTTGTATATGATAAAGTACTGTAGCATAGTCTTGACAGCCAGATTTTCTAGTTTATATTCTGGTTCTGCTGTGCCATAGATGACTGGATGACTACTAGAGATTTATTTCCCTTCTTTTCTTCTTTTTCAGCTTCAATGTTCTACTTAAAATTACAGTTGACATTATATTAGGTCAGGTGTACAACATAGCAGTTAGACATTATATAATTTGCCAAGTTATCATGACAATAAATCTAGTACCCATCTGACTCCATACTTAGTTATTACAATATTATTGACCATATTTCCTAGATGTACTTTACACCCCATGACTATTCTGTAATGACCAATTTGTACTTCTTAATTCTTTCACCTTTTTTTTACCCAGTCCCATAATCCCCTTCCATCTTACAGAAGGCCCGTTAACATTTCTTGTAATACAGGTAGCCCGCATACAACACAGTCGTTAGGTTCTTAACAAATGCTGTGTTATGCGAATCTGTGTTATACAAAACAAAGAACTAGTACAAAAAGGAGAGTTAGGTCCCCCCCAAAACCCAAAACATACTATTATATTTTTATAATTAAGAGAAATATCTCCATTAAAGCAGTTTATATTAAAAGTATTACTTATTAATATGAATTAAGTAATGTTTTCTTCATCATCACTACTAAGCTCCATTAACCAAATGCATTTTCTTTTTGACAAGATATCCTCATCCTCTGAACTTTCTTCAGCATTATCTTGATTTCTATGCTCTACTTTTTGCAAAAAAATGTTATTTTAGATTGCTTGCTTTTAGCTGAGAGATCTTGATAAGTTTTGTTACACAGTGCTAAGCACTTTTGAAGTTCTCCCTTAAAATGTGTACTCCTTTCAGTGCAAAGCTCTTAATTTAAGAAATATTACTCAAATATTCCATGAACAAAATGTGTTTAAAATTCTGATTAATTGTAAAATTCTACAGGCAAATCTGATACAACATATATGCTCAAATGAAAAAATTTTAAATGAGTTATCTTTTACTCTTAAAAACTTTTATCACATTCAGTATTGTACAGGGATGTCCCTCATTGTGTGTTATACAGAAGTTTCCCCCAATTCTCTAATCATGTTATAGAAGTACTGTACTATGTTATATGGGACATACCTTTACTGCTTTGGTGGTGATGAAGTCCTTCAGCTTTTTCTTCTCTGGGAAATTCTTTATATGTCTTTCTATTCTAAGTTATAGCTTTGCTAAGTAGAGAAATTTTTATTATATGCTCTTGCTTTTCACCACTTTCACTATTTCTTGCCAACCCCCTCAGTTCTACAAAATTTCTGTTGAGAAATCAGCTGACAGTCTTATGGGAACTTCCTTGTAGATAACTAACTGCTTTTCTCTTGCTGCTTTAAAATGATCTCTTTGTCTTTAACCTTTGGCATTTTAATTATGACTTGTCTTGGTGTAGGCATTTTGGGGTTCATCTTTCTTGGAACCCTTCACTTCCTGGACTTGTATGTATTATTTCTTCACCAGGTTAGGGAAGTTTTCTGTCAACATTTTTACACATAGGTTTTCAATTTTTGCTCTCTCTCTCTTTCTCTCTTTTCCTTCTGGCACCCCCATGGTGCAAATGTTGGAATGCTTGAAGTTGTCCCAGTGGTTCCTTATAATATCTTCGTTTTTTGGAATCTTTTTTATTTTTGCCATTTTAATTGGGTGTTTTCAGCTTCTTTATCTTTAAATCTCTAATTTGATCTTCTGCTTCATCTACTCTACTACAGATTTCCTTTAATGTAGATTTTATTTCAGTTAAAGTATTTTTCATTTATGATTCATTTTTATGTCTAGTTCCATTTTTATGTTTTTTCTATTTTTGTTGATGTTCTCACTGAGATTATTTAGGAGTCTTATAAGCAATGTTTTACACTCTGCGTTGATTAAATTGGTGATCTCCATTTTGTTTAGTTCTTTTTCTGGAGTTTTGTTCTATTCATTCATTTGGGACATTTTTCTTTGCTTTCTTATTTTGGCAGCCTCCCTCTGTTAATTTCTATGTATTAGGTAGAACTTCTACTTCTTCCTAGCTTGGTAGAGTGGCCTTAAGTGGGGGATCCAGTGGCACGGCCTCCTCATTCAGCCAAGTTGTGTACACCAGGTGTGCACATTGTCTGAGCTGTGCACACCCTCTTGTTGTAGTTGAGCTTTGATTGTTCCTGGCATGTCAATGGAAGGGATTTACTATCACCCGATTGGCTGTGAGGAATGGCTGCCACCTCCATGGAAGCTCATCTGTGCATGGGCCCATCCCATGGAGCAGGACCTACTTCAGGGGGTTCTGGTGCCCATTGAGTCTGCTCCTTGAGTGTGCTGCTTGTGAAGATTGCTCTTGCACCTCCCAGGAAGTGCAGGTCAAGAAGAACTGCCACTTGTGTTTTGTTTGAGACTACCTAGCGTTATCTACAAAGTTATCTGCAGGTGGCTGCTACTTTTGCTGGCCTTGAAGTTATCCAAGAGAGGCCAAGCTTGAATCAAGTCTAGCTGACACTAGTACCAGACCTGCAGCCACTTAATGAGTAGTACTTGGCACCTAGAGGCCAGATGTTGTTTGAGAGGTTTCAGGAAAATGTGAAGCCTGAGTCAAGACAGACCTTCGTATAGAAAAGCCACTAAGAATAGCTTGGGTGGGTCTCCCAAACTGGGTGGGACAAGGTCTCAGGGAATCAATATGGTGAGGCCAATAGTTTAGCCAAGTAGACGGAGACTCAGAATGGTACCCACTTGCTGGGTCCATGGGAAAAGGGTTCAGAAAAGAAAGAATGATCTCTCTCAGCACTTCTGTCTGGGAGATAGCTGCCCCTCCAGCTCTCATCCTGATGCAAAACAATTCAGTTCTCCTTCGTATGTCCAATATGCCTTTAAAGAATTTGCCCTAGAACTGGTACTCAGAGTGAGAGAATCTGAGTAAATCTGTTCAAGTCCTTTAAGAGAAACACCTGGGACTCTGGGGTCCCTCTGTCTCACTCAGTCACAATCCCCACTGGTTTTTATAGTCATAACTCATGAGGCTATATCTTCATAGCACTAGAACCTCAGGCTAAAAGGCCTAGTGTAGGGCTGGGACCCTTAGTTTCCCAGGGGGACATCCACAAATGAGATATCCTTCCCAATTTTTATCCACCACATATGGGTGTGGGGTCAGCTATTTTCATATCTCCACTTCTCCTACCATCTTTACGTGGCTTCTTCTTTATATTCTTAGTTGTAGAACTTCTGTTCAGTTAGATTTCATGTGGTTCTAAATGATGGTTGTTCTGTAGTTTATTTGTAATTTTGATATGGTTGCAGGAGATTCAAGCACTGCATCTACCTATGATACCATCTTGACCAGAATGCCTCATTCTCCTTCTATACCAAGAAACTTGCCAAAAATTGGCTGCCACACTAATAAATGTATTTTATCATATTCTAAGTTTTCATATCTTATAGGTAGGGTGATGGGATTTACATCTCTCTAATGTAAACAGTGTCCATTCCAGGTCCCAGTGTTATGCATTTTATGCTTTCCCAATTCTTTCTTCACCCTGACTGCAGATTCAGAGTTTTCAGGGTCAATTTGAAGCTCAAAGATGACAGAGTTTCAACATGGCATCAGCTGGTGACCCACACTTCAACTTCAAGGAGGGATTCCTAGGGGAGCTATCTGACCAGAAACATTTTCACTAGACTTCACTTAAATAAAACAAGTTTCATCTTATTATTTCACTTAGATTTTTTACTGGAATGTTACAGCTGTTAACCAATACTGAATAAAGTATACATTTTTCAAGTTATTTATTTTGATTTATTATTTATTAAATAGGTCTATTGAGTAACTGAGTTCATATATGTAAGCTACTTACATTAGATTGTGATGCATAATAAGAGTTACATAATTGTTATAATAGTTATTATTATTAAGTAAATTTATGTAGCATGTACTATGCTAATGTCTATTATGTATATAAGGAAAATAAACTACTACTTGTTGGTCAATGAACCACCAACTTCTGATTTTCTTTATGTTACAATAATTCTACAACATATTAAAAAGAGATTAAAATAATATGAATTAATGTGGAAGAGTATTTGAAGAAAAATGGCTAAAATTACCCACATTAGGAGAAATAAACAATAGATTTTTAAATCTCAGCAAATCCCAAACAGATAATCCTGAAAGAATTCCTGCTCAGATTTATCATAATTAAATTATGAAAGCTAAAGACAAAGAAAAAACATCTGGAAAGCAGTCATAAAGACATGGCAGATTGCTTATATGAGAACATTAACTTGAAAACTTAGATTTTCTACTTCCCTCTTTCAAATATTGAATGAAAAGTGCTGTCAACTATTAATTATTTATCTTGTGAAAATATCCTTCAGGATCAATGGTGAAATAAAGACATTTTTAGGTGAAGGTAAACTCTAAAAATGTGGCTACAATCAACCTATTTCTAATTACTTACTAAAAGCCTTTGGAAATATGAATCATATTCTTCATTTTATCTAGGATAAGACTCTACTCCTATCCTCCCTCTCTCTTTGGATCATTTAGTTCTATCTCCTCCTTCAACAGCTTGCATGTCAGATGTTATATAGTCAATCCATGTACTACTTAACTCCCCAAAAGTAAATAGCTTCAGTTTAATGTTGCCAGTCAATCATACTGAAATACAGACAGATTAAAATAACAAATAGACTAATAAGTCAAGTCATGCTTTAATTTTTGGGTAACTGTTCCAGTTAATATAAGCTAATATTTCAATTTACCACAAAACTTCCTAAAAGCAAGGAAAATGGGATGGTATTCTGGGTAGTTTTTATAATGTTTTTGATTAAGAATTAATCCATCAAGCCTCTGATGTGGTTGTCATTTATGATCTATTTTAGATATTAGAATTTCTGTGGAAATAATAAGATTACTACTGATCATATCGTTTTTTTAAATGTATTTTATTCATTATATTGTTACAATAGTTACAATTTTCTCCCTTTTACTCCCCTCCACCCAGCATCTCCATCCCTCTCAGATATTAAGACCCTTTGTAATCTTGTAAAGGACAATGGGCGAAGGTCTCAAGCTCCTCTAGCTGCTTCAAGCTGGACATGGTCGTCGTCCTACCGACCCTTGGGTCCAGAAAACCCTAATAATAGTGGGGGTGTGGAGGGGAGGGTGGCCTTCCCACATGGGGAAGGATCGTGCAGACTCCAGGTCAGTTGGCTGTCCCCGGACAAAGGCATGCTTGGTTTAACAGGCTGGGATCCTTGTTGTGTTCTGGGGGCAACAGATTTGGCAAAAAGGGTTAAAAGACATCATTCAATCCATAACTACTAGATGACAAAAGGCAGGGATTAATTTTTCAATGTTCCACATTAGGAGAAAGAAGAAAAAAGAAAAAAAGAAAACAAGGGCTTCTTTGGAGGAAGGTGTGCTAGGCACCTCTCACCTGTCCAAAACCCTTTTGCCCACCATACTTAGTTTGGGTTAAGGGAAATAGTTTAGGTTTCCCCCCACTCAGACCTCTGGGCCTTTCCTGTCCAAGCCATTAGGATAGAAAAGAGAAACCAGTTTTAAAGTGAAGCCCACAGACCACCCCATTCTTCACCAACCCAGCCATTTAGTTCAGCCAAACCGTTGAGTCTCAGGAGGCAGCGCTGCAGAAAGGATTAAGTGAGGCTTATGCATACAGACAATCACTCAGGTAATGCGGTCATAGGCTTATGCCCTTTGAAAACAGAAAACACATGTTAATTTATGTAACATAACCCACAAACAAGTCTCTAAATCTGTAAGACTGTCTTATTGGGAAGACATCCAGTTGCAAGGCACTTGACATTCTACTTCCCTGCAACTTGAATCTTTTTGGTGATATCACAGACATGGTTTAATTTTCAAGTGAAACCATATTTTAAATGAGAAGAAACTTTTAAGATGGTTAGCTGCACTACTTTATAGTCTACTACTGATCATTGTGATTTTTCTTGAATAATGATTTTTCTCCCTAAGATTACCCTCCTTGTCTTTAAAGGGACTACATTAAGTCCATTTTTAATTTATCCTGTTCATTTGCATAAACATAACAAGAGCAGCAAATGATCACTTATGATCTTTAGTTCTGCTTTGCTGGAACTTACCCAAGGAACATGTAGGGTGACCCTCAGTCTGCTCTTCATGGCACAGAAGCTGAGCCACATACCTGGCATTCATCTTTGCCTGTACACACCTGTCCTTTCCAAGTCTTTCTGGTTTTTCATTATGCCTTAAGGTCCCTTCTAGCCATCTTTCAGGAAAACAACCTTCGTTCCTTCCCTGGAAAGATTGCTGTGGACCGCACAACCAACCATGGTACCAGGCCTTTTATCTCGCAGGCTTTTATTACCTTTGAAAGTCATTCCCAGTTCCTCACGGCCTTTTGGTAACAACCTGAGCCTAAGTATGTCTCCTTTAGGCTTGACATTCCAGTCAAAGACTTGGTCCAAAAAAAAAAAGAAAAAAAAGGAACCTCTATTAACAATTGGTCTAATTAGTTCTATGCAAAGAAACTTATGTCATTACTTACTTGTTTAGAATGTCAAACTCTGGAGGGATCAAATAAAGAGAAAAATATACAACGTGAAGGAAAATCTTTGTCCTAATATTTACTGAACTGGCATTTCCATTCTTCATACTTTCATTTTTCCCCAACTAAAAAAAATTTTTTTTGTTTGTTTTTCCATTACAGTTGTCTCACTTTTTTCTCCCTCTTGCTTCCCTGCACCCTGCCCCTCCCTTCTCCCACATTCAGTCCCCACTCAGTTGCCCATGTCCGTGGGTCATTTATACATGTTCTTTGACGAGACCCTTCCCCTTCTTACCACTTCTCTCCACCCCATTACTGTTAGTCTATTTCTTGTTTACATAGCTCTGGTTCAACTTTGCTCATTTCTTTGTGTTGTTCATTAGTTTCCTGTAACAGGTGACAGCATAAGGTATTTTTCTTTCTTTACCTGGCTTATTTCGCTAAGCATTCTCTCTAGTTTCATCCATGTTGTTGCAAATGGTAGAAATTCCTTCTTTCTTTCTGCTACATAGAACTCCATTGTGTAAATGTACCACAGTTTTTTGATCCACTCATCTACAGATGGGCATTTAGGTTGTTTCCAGCACTTGGCTATTGTAAACAATGCTGCAATGAACATAGGGGTGCATAAGTTCTTTTGAATTGGTGTTTCAGGATTTTTCGGATATAATCTTAGCAGTGGAATTGCTGGTTCAAAAGGCAGTTCCATTTTTAGTTTTTTGAGGAAATTCCAAAGTGTTTTCCATAGTGGCTGCACCAGTCTGCATTCCCACCAGCAATGCAACAGGGTTCCCGTTTCTCCACATCCTCTCCAGCACAAGTTGTTTGTTGATTTGTTGATGATGGCCATTCTGACTGGTGTGAGGTGGTATCTCATTGTGGTTTTTATTTGCATCTCTCTGATAGCTAGTGATGTTGAGCATACTTTCATATGTCTATGGGCCCTCTGTATGTCTTCTTTGGAGAAGTGTTTGTTCACATCCTTTGCCCATTTTTTAATTGGGTTGTCTGTCTTCTTGGTGTTGAGTCATATGAGTTCTTTATATATTTTGGAGATCAATCCTTTGTCTGAGATGTCATCAGCAAATATATTTTCCCATATGGTTGGTTTCATTTTCATCTTGCTGATGTTTTCTTTAGCTGAGCAGAAACTTTTTAGTTTGATGTAGTCCCATTTGTTTATTCTTTCCTTTATTTCCCTTGCCTTAGGAGATATATCTGAAAATGTTGCTATGTGGGATATCTGAAATTTTCCTGCCTATTTTTTCCTCTAGGACTTTTATGGTATCACAGCTTATATTTAAGTCTTGGATCTATTTTGAGTTTATTCTGGTGTATGGTGTAAGTTAGTGGTCTAGTTTCATTTTTTTGCATGTCCCTGTCCAGTTCTCCCAACACCATTTGTTGAAGAGGCTCTTTTCACTTCATTTGATGTTCTTTCAGCCTTTGTCAAATATTAGTTGACCATATGAACCTGGGCTTCTTTCTGGGCTCTCTATTCTGTTCCATTGATCTATATGTCTGTTTTTATGCCAGTACCAGACTGTTCTGATTACCGTGGCCTTGTAGTATAGTTTGATATCAGGTATTATGATTCCTCCTACTGTGTTCTGCCTCAAAATTGCTGTGGCTATTCGGGCTTTTTTTTGGTTCCATATAAATTTTTGAAGTATTTGTTCTAGGTCTGTGAAATATGTTGCTGGAATTTTAATAGGGATTGCATTGAATCTATAAATTGCTTTGGGTAGTATGGACATTTTAATGATGTTGATTCTTCCCACCCATGAGCATGGTATATGCTTCCATTTATTTGTATCTTCTTTAATTTCTTCCTTCAGTGTTATGTAGTTTTCTGAGTACAGGTCTTTTACCTCCTTGGTTAAGTTTATTCCTAGGTATTTTATTTTTCTTGTTGCTATGGTAAATTGACATTTTCTTTCAGCTTCTATCTCTGAGTTTTTATTGTTGGTGTATAAAAATGCCTTCGATTTCTTAATATTGACTTTGTATCCTGCTATTTTGCCGAATTCACTTATTAGGTTGAGTAGTTTTTGTGTGGAGTCTATAGGGTTTTCTATGTACACTATCATGTCATCTGCAAATAATGACAGTTTTACTTCCTCTTTTCCAATTGGGATGCCTTTTATTTCTCTTTCTTGTCTGATTGCTGTGGCTAGAACTTCCAAGACTATGTTGAATAGGAGTGGAGAGAGCGGACATCCTTGTCTTGTTCCTGATCTCAGGGGGAATGCTCTCAGTTTTTGCCCATTGAGTATGATGTTGGCTTCAGGTTTCTCATATATGGCCTTTATTATGTTGAGGTATGCTCCCTCTATTCCCATTTTACTGAGAATTTTTATCATAAATGGGTGTTGTGCTTTATCAAATGCTTTTTCTACATCTATTGATATGATCATGTGGTTTTTGTCATTCATTTTGTTTATGTGATGTATTATGTTTATTGATTTGCGAATATTAAACCATACTTGCATCCCTGGGATGAATCCTACTTGATCGTGGTGTATGATCTTTCTAATGTGTTGCTGGATCCAGTTTGCCAATATTTTGTTGAGGATTTTAGCATCTATGTTCATCAGTGATATTGGCCTGTAGTTTTCTTTCTTTGTTGTGTCTTGACCTGGTTTTGGAATTAGGATTAAACTGGCTTCATAGAACGAGTTTGGGAGTCTTCCCTCTTCTTGTATCTTTTGGAATAGTCTGAGGAGGATAGGAGTTAGTTCTTTCCTAAGTTTTTGTAGAATTCACTTGTGAAGCCATCCGGTCCAGAGCTTTTGTGTGCTGGGAGGTTTTTGATTACTGCTTCAATTTCACCAGCTGTTATTGGTCTACTCAGACCTTCTGCTTCTTCTTGATTCTGTTTGGGAAAACTATAGGTTTCCAGGAATTTGTCCATTTCCTCTAGGTTGTCAAATTTCTTGCCATACAGTTGTTCGTAATAATTTCTTATTATCCTTTGTATTTATGTTGTAGCAGTTGTGATTTCTCCTCTTTCGTTTCTGATTTTATTTATTTGGGTCAGCTCTCTTTTTTTCTTTGATGAACCTGGTTAAAGGCTTGTCAATTTTGTTTATCTTTTCAAAGAACCAGCTCCTACTTTTGTTGATCTTTTGAATTGTTAGTTTAGACTCTATGTCATTTAATTGTGCTCTAATCTTGATGATTTCCTTCCTTCTACTTGATCTGGGCTTTGCTTGTTGTTCTTCCTCTAGTTCTTGTAGCTGTAGGGTTAAATTTTTTATTAGAGATTCTTCTAGCTTTTTTAGGTAGGCCTGTATTGCTATGAACTTTCCTTTTAGGACTGCTTTTGCTGTATCCCATAGGTTTTGGGTTGTTGTGTGTTCATTATCATTACTTTCTAGAAATTTCTTGAGTTCTTCTTTGATGTCATTGTTAACCCATTCATTATTTAATAGCATGTTATTCATTCTCCATGAGTTTGAATGTTTTTGAGTTTTTTCCTTGAGGTTGATTTCCAATTTTAAGCCATTGTGATCTGAGAAGATGCTTGATATAATTTCAATTTTCTTGAATTTGTTGAGGCTTGTTTTGTGTCCTACCATGTGGTCTATCTTTGAAAATGTTCCATGTGCGCTTGTGAAGTATGTATATTTTGCTTCTTTGGGGTGAAAACTTCTATATATATCGACTAAGTCCATTTGATCTAGAGTGTTGTTCAGTGCCTCAATATCTTTGGTGTTTCTTTGCTTCGAAGATCTGTCCATTGTTGACAATGGGGTGTTAAAGTCCCCTACTATGAGTGTGTTGCTGTCTATATCTTTCTTGGAGTCTTTCAAAAAATTCCTTATATATTTGGGTGCTCCTAAGTTGGGTGCATATATATTTATAAGGATTATATCTTCTTGATGTACTTTTCCCTTAAGTATTATGAAATGCCCTTCTTTGTCTCTTTTTATGGACTTTGCTGTGAAATCTATTTTGTCTGATATAAGTATTGCTCCCCGCCTTTTTTTCATGTCCATTTGCTTGAAATACTTTTTTCCATCCCTTTACTTTCAGTCTGTGTAGCTCTTTTGTTCTAAGATTGGTCTGTTCTAGACAGCATATATGTGGGTCATTCTTTCTAATCCATTCAGCTACCCTATGTCTTTTAATTGGAGCGTTGAATCCATTTACATTTAAGGTTATTACCGATAAGTACTTATTCATTGTCATTTTTCCCCTTTGTACTCATGTTCTTCTCTGTCTCTCTCTGTTTCTTTATCTTCTTAAAGCAGACCCTTTAGCATCTCTTGCATTGCTGGTTTGGTGAAGATGTATTCTTTTAGCCTTCTTTTGTCTTGGAAGCTCCTTATTTCACCCTCCATTTTGAATGCGAGCTTTGCTGGGTATAGTATTCTAGGTTGTAGGCCTTTGTTTTTCATCGGTTGGAATATTTTTTTCCATTCCCTTCTGGCTTGTAGTGTTTCTGCTGAGAAATCTGAGGATAGCCTTATTGGAGCTCCCTTGTATGTTATTAGTTGTTTCTCTCTTGCTGCTTTTAGGATTTTCTCTTTTTCTTTGAATGTTGCCATTTTAATTATGATGTGTCTTGAGGTGGGCCTGTTGGGGTTTATCTTCATTGGGACACTCTGTGCTTCCTGGATTTGTGTGACTCTTTCTCTCCTCATGTGAGGGAAGTTTTCTGTCATTAGATTTTCAAAGAGGTTTTCTATCCCTTGCTCTTCTTCTTCTCCTTCTGGAATTCCTATGATATGGATATTATTACGTTTCATGTTGTCCTGCAGCTGTCTTAGAACCTCTTCAGTCTTGTTCAGTCTTTTTTCATTTTGTTGCATTGTCTGGGAGTTTTTGTGTATGTTGTCCTCCAGCTCGCTGATCCGATCTTCTGCTTCCTCTAGCCTGCTTTTAATTCCTTCTGCTGTGTTCTTCAATTCAGAGGTCGTATTCTTCATTTCCTCCTGGCTGTTATTGATACCTTCTATGTCCTTTTTCATGCTCGTGTAATTCTCTGTGAGTTCATTGTAGTTTTTCTGGAGTTCCTTGTAGTTTCCCCGGAGTTCTTTGTCGTTTCCGTTGAGCTCATTCAGCTTCTCCATAATCCATGTTTTGAATTCTGTATCTGATATTTTGCTCCCCTCTATTTCATTTAGCACTTTCTCTGGTGATTCTACCTTTCCTTTTGATGGGGGGTTGTTTCTTTTTCTCCCCATTTTTGTGATTCCTATTGTTTGTTGGTGCTTCTTAGAATGATCTGCTCTTCCCGGATCTGCCTCTGTTAGCGTCAGATCATGTACCAGACTGGCCCTAGGCAGCCTATTGAAGACTTCCAGGGATCCATTGCCTTTCTCTGTCTTCTTTAGTTGTTAATCTACTCAATCTGTGATTAGCCATGGGGCTTAAGGACCGTGGGGGTGGTAACTTAATTCCTGTAGGCAGGGCTTTTATTTCCCTTTAGTCTGATGCCACTTGGAGGGGAATGGTCTGTCTGCTGTACTGGGGCTGAGTCAACACTGGCTGGTCCTGGGAGGAGGTTAGTGTTGCTTCCACTTACTTTTCTGTCCTCTTGGATCTCCTCTGTGTTGTCCTTGATGTTATTTATTTAATCTGTCTTGTTGTATTTCAGCTACTCTTTGGTGGTTCTTTTTCTCTGGTTAGTTGATTAAGAATCACTCTGCCCACCTTGTCTTGAGATCTTTTGTGGAGGTGCTGCTGAAACGTAATCACACAACCCAGGCAAGAAACACACACCCTCCAATATCTCCCCCAACTACATTCTTACTATAGGCTGCAAATGAGCCCGTATTAATATACTTGTGGAGATATTGGGACTCTTATTTCATAGGAGAAACAGATAGGAGTGTCTTAAATGAAGGAAGAGTAATTTTTGAGCTGGAAGTTGATAGAGTAATAATATTAGCAATTGGGATCAAGGTTATGTAAAACAGCAATTAACATTTACACTGTATGTTTGAAAAGGAGGAGAGGGTTACAGTGTGGAGTGAGAAAGTGGGAGTGTATAGTATTAGGATTATATAATCGGTATATGCTATATGATTAGTGTGGGAGGGAGGATAGACACAACAGACATCCAGGCAGACAGACAGCCAGAAATTGAAAGAGAGGGCTGAGGAGGTTAGAAGGTAGGAAACAGATTAAGAGAGAATTTTTCAAGAATAAAAATACAGAGTAGAAAATAGCAAGACAGGAAGGGAGAGAGGAAAGAGAGCGAGAAAGTATAGAAGAGAAGGGTAGGAGAGAGAACGCAAGAAGGAGGGGAGGAAGAAGAGGGGGGACTGGATTAAAATTTTTTAAATATTATATATTATAAAAAAGATTAGGAGATTAAAACATCATATAAAATTGCAAGATAGAGAGAAAAAGAGAATAGAGAGAGAGAGGAATAAGAGGTGGGAAAGCAAGAGGATGGGGAGGGAAAGAACACAGAGGAGGGAAGAAAATCAGGAGGAAGAGGAGATATTAGGGAGGGAAAGATTGAAATTGAAGAGTTGACAAAAGATAGGATGAAGGAGAGAAATACAAGAGGGAGAGAAAGAAGTGGGGGGATGGGGTGGAAAGAGAGAAGGGGTAAGAACGGGAGGGTGAAGGGAGATGGGGATAGATTAGAATTATAATTTGAATATTAAAAGATTAGAATATAAAGTGGAATAGGGAGAGAGGAAGAAAGAGAGAGGGAATATTTATAGGGAGAGAAGGAAAATAAAGGCAATGGATGAAAGAAAAATGAATGTAGACTGAAGGGGGACAAAATAAAGAAAGAAATTTAATAAAATTGAAGGTGCTTAGCGCAGAGAAAGGAGAGAGAGAGAAAGGGAGAGAACTTAAATTTAAAAAGTTAAGTGAGAATAGGATGCAGGGGAGACATGCTAAGGGGAGAGAAGGGAGGGAAGAGGAGGGGAGAAAAGGAGAGAGAATAAAAAAGGATGGGAGGGGCAGTTAGAGAGAGAGTGAGAGATAAAAGAATGAGAGGATTTTAACTCAATTCAACTTTTAGGCACAGTCTCTGGGTATTTTTGGTTTGTTTTTTCCTTCTTTCCTTCCTGAATCTGCCCCTATTCAAAATTCCATGAGTTTCAAATCTTTTCTGGTTGGTTGGCTGGCTGTGGGAGGGTTCTGCTTGATTCTGGGATTGCTAGTCCTTTATTCGTGGGCCTACCGCTGCTCTGCTGTGAGCTGCATTTAGTTGTTCCCTCCTGAGGCACCCTCAGCCCTCCTCAGGCTTGTCCAGCTACTCCTTCCCCCAGTTGGTCCAGCCTGTGCCTGCCAGCAATCCCTGCCCTGCCTCCAGTCATGTCTCTATTCCCAGGCTACAGCTTCTGCCCTCTTCCCTGTCTATATGCTTGCGCACCCTACCTCTCTCCCTGTCTCAAGACCATCCTTTTGTTCTGTAGGACTCTGGCACAGTCAGTCAAAGCGCCGGGCCCAGTGGCACTTTCCTGCCCAGGGCCTCTCCCCTAGTCTGGAGCTCTGCAGTGGCTTTCCCACGTGGGCTCTTCTCCTTGTCCCAAAACTGTCTCTATTCCAAGCTACAGCTTCCTCTGGCTTCCCTGTCTACAGGCCTACGCGCTCTATCTCTCTTCCCACCCCAGCACCGTCCCTTTGTTCTGCAGGATTCTAGTGTGGTAGGTCAGGGCGACGCTCTCCTACCCAGGAGTTCTCCCCCAGTCTGGAGGTTTGCAGCAGCCTTTCCCTGTGGGCCCCTCTCCCCGCCCTAAAACCGTCTCCACTCCAGAACCACCGCCTCCGCTCTCTTCCCTACTGACACACCCTGCGTGTCCTATTTCTCTCCTAGCCCCAAACCCGCCTTTTGTTCTGTGGGATTCTAGCGTGATTGCTCAAAGTGCCAGGGGCATGCACTTTTCTCTTGCTTAGGAGCTCTTTCCTGGTCCGGAGTTCGGCAGCAGCTTTTCTGTGCGGCCGGTCTCCTTGCCCCAAAACTGTCCCGTTGGTCTGTAGGGCCCTAGCACAAATGCTGTGCGCACCCAGAGTGCCGAGCTTTTGGTCGGAGGTTGCAGCTGAGGAGGTTTCCCTCTAGACTCAGATCACACAGTTTCTCCCAGTCCTGATTGTTCACTGTTCTCTCCCTCCTCTGGCTTTTTCGGCCAAATCCTCTCCCTAACTCCCTACAAGAATTCACTTATCGGTGTGCCCCTAGCAGGGGGAGCCTCCAAGCAGCTCTCGGCTAGTGAGCTCTCTGGCTTGGTACTGCAGACGCACCGGGTCCCAGAATGACTCAGCCTGCAGTGTGTGGTAAACCCCTCCACCCCCCTCCACGCTGCTCCCACGCTCTCCTCCCTGTTCACACTATCGGAGATCCACACTCACTCAGTCACTCCTCTCCGCATTCGTTCCTGGAGTCTCTCCTTAACAGGAGCGAGCTGAGAACACTGTCCCTACTTCGCGGCCATCTTCCCCTCCTGATCATATAGTTTTAATCTCTGTTTAACATGCCTTTAAGCTTTTGGCTAAGCCAGAAGTTCCTACATATTTTTATACTTTCTAAAATATATATTTTAATAAAGGATTGCAATATGAAAAGTAAATAAATAAATAAAGGATTTCAAACACACACACACACACATAAAGAATATATATTAATATATCATTTAAATAGTGTAAAGGACCAATAAAATATACTGTATTCTAGTATGTTAGCTCAGAAAGATTCTGTTCCGAAAACCACACAGATATGGGTAACTGTTCAGAGCAGCTGTTTTACCCACATAGTTGGGAATGCTCAAGCACCAGCAAATTCTACTCCATGCCTTCTCATGTATTACATTAGAAGTTCTACAATGTGAATAATGACAACCTCAAAATATGTTTTTTTTTTTCTCATCCCACTTACCTCAACAATTGGAGCAGGACCTTTTTAAATAACATGAATATATTTTAGTTATTTAAAAATATCAGCACTGCATCTTTATTCTGGTAACCTTCTGCCTGCATGAACACATTCAAAATAATATATATTACCCATTAAATATATGTATATATGCACTTTTTTCTTTACAAGTATAGTGAAATATCACATACAGTGACTAAATTATCTTCAACATTTTGGGCTTATTTCAATAAATTGGTTTAATTTTCATGGATTTAAGTTATATACTATCAGTTTGAGGTTACTGTCTATATTCTTGAATACCTTCTAAATCAGGAATTCATAAAGGGTATCTAAACTTGAATGGATTTGAAATTGGATGTATATATTTATTTTCATGTAAACTCTAACTGGAAATGATCTTTCCATCAAATCTATGTACAGGCAATAGACCCCAATAATATTACCAATATTTATGGTTTATTATCATTAAAAATCATGGGTAGTTTCATATCACATTTTAGCTATTGCAAATATAGAAATTTAGATTACACCAATCATTATCAAATGATAGCTATTAGAACTGCAACTCAATATTTTTATTTAAGGCATGAATGGAGACACATATTTATCCTTATATAAAAATGCTATTTAAAATATTTTTATAACTGCTTTTCAATGCAATTGCTTTATGTTATATTCCTATATATTTTATTTCATAAGTTTAATTCATTATTTTAAGAATCCATAGGGTTAACTAGCCTGCCGAAGAGATTTATGGAGCAAACATATGAACAACACCTACTCAGTCTAAAAGATGTAAAAATAATTTTTAAACATAAATTCAAAATCAATACAAATAGAGAAGAAAAAAGATAAAAAGCACAGTGTTAGAAGCTAAAAAGTTGATGGACAAGTGGTAGCTTAGAAGAGATAATAAATATTAATGTTGAACCATCAGAATGAAAAGCCAAGAAGAATGCAATTGAGGTAATGAAATCCTCCAGAGATTCAGGAACTGGCAATGTTAGCTGCTCCCAAAAGTGAAGTGAATGTGGGCCTAAAAAGAATAGATTTAACAATCTAAGTGGAGGTTGGACCTTTATTCTCTCTTCTGCTATTCTGTGGTACTGAGGGCACTTCATAGCAAACTAGCCTAAAGATGTAATTTTTGAAAAGGCCCAAAGAGAGGGACACTGGGATAATGTAATAAAGGGCCAAATTTAAGGCAGGAGTGACATATTATCATACTGTAATTGAAAGAAATAGATCAAAGTTTACATCCAGCAATGTTCACACTGCTCCAAGAGCAGGGTTTCTGGGTTTGAAATGACAATCAAACTCATAGGATGACAAAGGCATTGCCAAAGTAGTGATGAGGAGGATACAGGATATGCAGCAACGCAGCATGCACTTGTAACAGCATGGAAGAATTCTTGGGCCTTCCAGACAGGTCATCTGAATGTCTCAATCACACTACACTAAGCCCTGATGAGAGACAGAGCAGAGTGCATGCCTTTTGAGTGAAGTTATCAGCGTTAGAATCCCTGGAGTTTTATATTCTGCTAGTCATATATTCCCTAAGAGGTACATGATGAACTCTCATTCCAAAGTGGAACTGCATCTCCCCAATTACATATTATTCATCAGTCATAAAGTTTTATCAATTACATAGTACTTAGTAAACACTGTTTGTAACCAGGCATAGGTTCTTGGATAGCTATATAACAATTGTGGAGAACCTGTCTTTATCTTGTGTTTAGTGTACCATACCATCCTTGAGGTAATGTGGCAGGAGTGTTCAACTCAAAGCCAGACCCTGGGGCGTTCCTGAAACTAGAGGAAAGTTAAGCCAGCTGTGAAACCTTTAATTCAACACTAAACATTGAAACCTCTAGCCTTCACTGGACACTCATCTAAGGGATTTCAGGAAGACAGACCTACACTTTTCATTCTCAGTACGGAAAGTCTTCTGGAGCTATCTGAAGAATGTGAGGGATAACCTGTAAAAATACTAACATTCATGATTTCAAAGAAGGAATCACAGCCTATGACCATCCAGAGAAGATAAACTCTTCCTCTATGCATAAGGCTCCCTATGAGCTTTTTAGTAATCAATGACTAAATATGGGAAAAAGCCAAGAATTAATAGGAATTTCAGATAAAGCTTCTAATACAGGAACCAGAATTGAAATCATACAGATGCAAAATAGCATAAAAATTAAAAGTTTATTAGCTATATTAATATTAGCACTGTTAATGATGATAATGCATTTGTAAAAAAAATAGAATGTAATTATAAAATAACATTCAGAAAATGTAAGGTGTTCCTGGAAATTAAACATATAATAAAAGTGCATTAGAATCCTTAATCCTATTTCACTGCTAATAGACTATTTTACACAATTATACTATTTCACTCTATTCATCCATCTTGCTAACAGAAAATTCAATGATCTATAAATGAGACCCAGTGAATTTAAATAATTATTTCTTATATTTTAATGACGCCTGCATATTTGTGGCTTCCACACTTTTGTCTTTGCCCTTCACTCTGTACCACAAGTAATAGAGACTCCTGTCTGTAAGATCTCCAAATGCAGGAGGTCTTTAACTACATTTCCTCAAATGGTGTCTTCAAAATAAGCACCTTTTGTGCCATTAAACATTTTAATTTTTGTAAGGTATTTTTTAACCATTTTTATTGTTATTCTATTACAGTTGTCCCAATTTTTCCCCCTTTGCCCTCCTCCACCCATCCCACCCTCTGCTCCCACAGTCAATTCCCATACTGTTGTCCGTGTCCATGGGTCATTCATACATGTTCTTTGATGAGTACATTCACCTTGTTTCCACTATTATCCTCCTTCTCCATCCCTTCTGGTCACTGTGAGTCTGATCCATGTTTCCATGCCTGTTCTAGAGGAGCTCGAGACCTTTGCCCATTGTCCTTTATAAGATTATAGAGGGTCTTAAGTCTGAGAGGGAGAGATTGTTATTTTTATTGTTAAAAAATTAATTAATTAATTATTTTTTAAAAAGGAGAATATAAGAAAGGGTGAAGCCAGAGAACTTGTATGTACGACCCAATGGGCATGGATTCAGGGGGGGGGGGATTGCTGGGGGAGGGGCGGTGCTGGGCAGAGGGGAGCAAAGGGGAAAAAATTAGAACGATTGTAACAATATAATCAATAAAATATACTTAAAAAATAAAGTGAACTTTTAACTTATCACTTGTACTGTTTATTTTTGTTTGTTTTCACTTAAACACATTTCTAAAGATAGTTTTATCCTGGGGTAAGCAAATTTTTCTTCTGTAGAGGGTTTTATAATAAATATGTTAGGTTTTGCTGGCTACATATTGTCTGTGTAATATATTATTTTTTGTTTACTTAAACAATTAAAAATAATTTAAATGGTCCAAAGGCTATCAAAAATAAGGTTCAAGCTGGATTTGGCCTCAAGGCAATAGTTTGTCATCCCCTGAACTAATCCACCGTAGAGGCTTTTCTGTTTAAGAAACTTCATCAAAGTAATGTAATCTTAAAATTGTACTTGCATGTTGAGTGAGGACACCATAAACCTTAAGTCATATTGAGTTTATGGATGATTAAAAATCACAGATTATTTTCACATTAAATACTGTGTATGTTTGACTCATTATAAACTCACATACCTGTCAAAATGGGCATAACTAAATTTCTTTATTTACTTTATCCTTTTTGCCTTTTCTAGTTAAGAACAGGAGTTGACTTTTTTTCCCTATATTTCTATAATTCTGGTAGAGAAGCAGCCAGAAGCTGTACATAAGTGAATGAATGTGATTATAATACAATAAATCTTTATATATAAAATACTGGTTTCCAACTCTTGTTACTGGCTGAAAAAACAATTTTATAGTGATTCTGTCACTAATGAATTGTTTCTCCTAGTTCCAGGTATCTTAAAATCATATACAGATTTTTTATCAAGGTGAAAAATATAACAAGGGAAGTGGAAATTTCTCTCTTAATTTAATGACAGTTTTTAAAAAAGGTATCACTCTCTTAAACTATAATTCAAATCTATCTATCTATCTATCTATCATACATAATATATAATATATATACACACACACAGACACACACACACAATTGCCAAATGTTTTTCAATCATATCTGAGATTTTAGAGTCTCCTGGGAACTAAGGAATGAGACTAAGCAACACTAATGGATAGATCTTTATCTTCTCCCACTGAAATAGCTCTGATTTTACCTCTTTAAAATATTTTTATCTTAGTAATAATTTTCTCTGGAAAAAAAATAAGAGCCTTTCTGTTAAAGTAAGAGTCTTTAAGTTATTTCTCTAGCACATATTACTCTAAAATGATATTATATGTTCCATGGTGTCAATGAGGCTTATGAAGTCAATGTTCTATACAACATTACATTTCTTTGTATATTTTATAAATAAATAAATATATAATATATACACATATATTTCAACAAAAAATAATTAAGTTTGCAGTAGTGAAGACTTTTTAGCTTGCATTTTAAAAATAATACACAATTATGTGCTATATAACAATGGGGATACATTCTGAGAAATGCTTCATTAGTCAATTTTGTTGTCATTTGAACATCATAAAGTATACTTACACAAACCTAGATGGTATAGCTTACTACATACTTAGGCTAAATGGTATAGCCTATTGCTACTAGGCTACAAACTTGTATAATATGTTATTGTACAAAAACCAACATGAGATTAAATCAAGCACAGAAGGAAATTATGCAATCAAGTAGTGTGGTAAACATGAGTTGTGTGAAGCTGCTGCTGGGGTAACATGGCATAGTGTTTTATAGCAAACTTTTGTTTTTATATGTAGGAAGAATACAGTTTATAGAAAGTAAAGGATAACAAATACATAAGCCAGTAATATAGTCATTTATTAAAGTTATTAAATAACATGTAGTGTACATACTTGTATATTCTATATATTATACATAATGTTAAATTATGAGAGAAGTATAAAACATGTAACAAAAATTCAAATGAGGAAAGATCATTTTTGAATAGACAAATAAGTGTGGTAATGTTTCATGAGATAGGCATCATTTGAATAAGACTTTGAAAGTCACGAAGTAACAGAATTTCATCTAGTAGAGATGTATATAACATTTGGAAATATGAACAAAGTTGGGGAATACAAGTATAGGGTGTACTAAAAAGAATTAGCTATAAACTTGATTATGGAAACATAACGGAATAACTGAGAAAATAAGAATGGCTTTTTTTTTTTACCCCTGTGACTAGCAGAAATACTCACATGAAGATAAGCAAATATTGAGCCAGACACATTTAAACTGATAGGAAAAAACTTATTCAAGATACTACAATAGGAAAGAGAGATTGAACTCAAGTCAAATAAAACAAAAGTGAAGGGAGGTGGTTAAGCATTAGGGTGGACTAATGGAAAAGTACTAGAGAACTTTAGGGAGAAAGTTAGCCAATGAGATATGTAGGGAACATTGAGTTATTCCTGCACATGCAATTGTATTTATCTGTGATTTGGCAATCTGTGTCTTCTAATTGGTGCGCATCAAAGTTAGGCTTCTACCCTCACACAAAAACAAGAGAGTGTTACTCACATTTCAAATAGATGATTTCCAAGACCCTGAGCAAGACATTTCCTGGGTTGTAAAACTGACAAGGGACTGGGGAAAGATTCACCTACATTTCAAAGGGGCAGAGAAAGAATTTACAATTGCAAGTTCTCTAAAGTAAATGTTCTGAGAAAAATAGGGTCAGATATCTACAGTCAGGAAGAAACCTGTCTAAAGTTTTTCTAAAATGAATAAAACATTAAGGCATCTTGGTTAGTGGGAAACAAAATTTGGAACAATCTGAATCTTCTCAAGAGTGTGGGATGTACAGAATTGGAATGCAATTGTCTGCAATTTATTGCTGATGTTAAAACCTTAGAAGTTTCCTTGTAAAAAGGTCCCCCGGAGGAATATTATATGAAATCAAACAGAAATGAATAAAATGTCCTATAGTGTTAGGTAAAGAATTATTAGGCATCATATAATTTATCATTCTTCACACAGTTATACTATATTTTTATTTTTAAAAATTTTATTGAATTTTTCATTAACATTTAACCCTCGTATATCCCACCCCCACTGTAATCACCACACTGTTGTCCATGTCCATAAGTTCTTTTTCCTTTTTGCTTGATTTCTCCACTGCCTGTGCCACACCAAGAGCTGTCAGTCTGCTCTCTTATCTAGGAGTCTGTCTCTATTTTGCTTGTTAGTTCAATTTGTTTATTAAATTTCACATATGCATGAAATCATATGCCATTTGTCTCTCTCTGACTGGCTTATTTCACTTAGCATAATATTCTCCAGATCCATCCATGCTGTCACAAAAGATAAAATATAATTTTTTACGGCCAAGTAGTATTACATTTGAAACAGAACACACAGCTATTCAGTTATGAGGGGCTCAATTGCCCACTGCCAAAAAGTATAACTCTCAATACCAGAGTTTGGTAAAAAAGGAAAAAAAATGTATGTTTAAAGGTTATACAAATTTAGATTAACAGTGGACTTCTGCTGTTAAGTCCCACTTCCTTTAAAATACCCCAAAACACATCGTCCTGCCTCCCCTTGCCAAGCCAGGCTAGCTTTAGAACTGAAAAGTCAGAGGTACTATTTCGCTCTGGGAAAAGAGAAGTCCATGGCTTCACATTCCCTAGACACAGTTTAGTTCTACTGGCAGCTCCCTTTCATCCATACCGATTGGGGAGATTTTGCCTGTGTTGTGGTGTTTTTCAGCTCTTAATCCAGAACCACATGGCACCTTCTGACCCACCTGATCTCATGGACAGCTGATGGGGTGCCTTTGCTCTATTTCAAACCATGTGGTTCTCCCCTGCTTAATGGTTGCCACCTTATTTTTAAATCTCTGACCACAACCTGTGTCATAGTGGGTATGGTGACCAGTCATGTCCACTTATAAAATTTTTTGCAGGCCACATAAGCTTTTTGTCACCATTCTATGGTCAAAGCCTTTTCCATCTCCTTGGTGGGTGGAATGGCCATGCTTATTTATATATTAGGAAACTAGGTATCTCTCAGGAAAATGGCTAGGATCCACTGAGTCCCATTCCCCAAATTTTGGGGCTTCTGACCACTCTCTTACACACTGTGTAAATGTCCCACAGTTGTTTTATCCACTCATCTACTGATGGACACTTGGGCTACTTCCATATCTTGGTGATTGTAAATAACACTGCAGTGGACATAGGGGTGCTTACATTCTCTTGAATTAGTGTTTTGGGTTCTTTTGAATGTATTCCCAGAAGTGGGATTGCTGGGTCAAAAGACAGATTCATTTTTAATTTTTTGAGGTATTTCCATATTGCTTTCCACAATGGTTACACCAGTCTGCATTCCCACCAACAGTGCAAAAGGGTTCTCTTTTTCTCCACATTCTCACAGCATATTTTTAAACTTAAATATTTCACTCAAAGTCACAATTATAGTAATAGCTAAATTGGAATTAGAACTTAAATCATGAAAGACAAAGAACCAAAGAGATTAGTTTGAATTTGCAGTTACCTTAAGAATAAGAGAGGAAATGGAAGAAATAAATAATGTGTTGCAACATGTGATTCAAATAGAGGGGGTGAAAGAGAGAATTAGATCCTAGTACATATGACTTTTAAGAATATTCCAGTACAGATTCATAAAATAGTCTACTCTTTATCATCAAACTGCATAATGAGTCAAATGACTCATTATTTTATTATTTTTAGTTTGCTCTTTTAGAAAAAATAACAGGATATCCTCATGGTTCCCCTGAATACTCAATGTTTAGGCTATTGATTTTCTCAGAGGTTTCTTCTCTTTTCTTTTTTTCTTATTGAAAGAGAACAGCACCCATAGACTTCCTCTTCTGGGTTTTCTTTCAAATAGACATGAAAATTATAAACCAAATACAACTGGGTATCAACCATTGGTGTTAACTGACAAGCACTATGGATCAAAGAAGTCTTAGACTACAGGCTTCTGTAGCAATGACAAAAAGTAATGGGAAAGGACTCTTCATTATACATGCTCCAGATGGCTTTTCCTGCCTATCATGGCTCTTTCTCGTTTGCACTTTAACTTGATCAGTTGGTTTTAGTCCATGTTCCTAACAGCAAGACACAACCGAAAGCTGCAAAACACCATCTGGGTCAGATAAAAAGCAATGTTATGATGAGTGTCATGAGCATAATGATGGACTAGTGCTTCCAAGTGCCACCCTGCTTATTGCAAGGCAAATATCACATTGATTGATCTTTTTTTCTTGGGCTTTTCAAACCTTATAAAGCCTTTCAATAAGTAAAAGTTTATAACATGTTTAGCATAAGAAGTGAGTGCCTTAAACATTGAAATATAATTTTTATGACAGAATTTTATTTTTTTTATGAATTTATTTTTTGGTGTAAGATAAAGGATTTATTTCTTTGAGCAGCTGTGAAAACAGATATATGTATATATATATATATATATATATATATATATAATGCCTAGGTGATATGTATCTATTTATTGAAAAATGATAATTAGTAGTGAAAGTTGATTCAAATAATCCAGTTTTATCAACAAGGACATTTTAATTTGCACACAAATTAATATATTAATTTACCCATTATATTACATAATAACTAAAAAGTAGTTTAACAATAAGGCAAAAACTTAGGTTTGAAATTTAAGAAACTTAGAAAAATCACATATTTAAAAATTCATGATATCACAGGTTTCTTAATTCCCACTAATAATTATTAATAATATTCTATAATGCATGACAATTGAAAATTTGAACTTTTTAAAAATTGATTGGGATGACATTGGTTCACAAAATCATGCAGGTTTCAAGTGTACAACTCAACAAAATATCATCTGCACACTACATTGTGTGCCCCTTTCCCAAAGGAAAGTCCCTTTCTTTCCCCATTTCCCCCATTTTGCCCACCTCCACCTACCATCTATCCCCTTTCCCTCTGGCTATTATGACACTTATGTCTGTGTCTGTGTTACATATGTATGTTATTTTATTTTACATAGTTCTTTCACCATCTTTCATCCAGCACCACAACTCTCCTTCCCTCTAACAACTGTCAGTCTGTTCTATGTATCCATGCCTTTCCTTCTATTTTGTCCATCAGTTTATTTTGTTTATTAGATTCCACATATAAGTGTAGTCACATGGTATTTGTTTTTCTCTGACTGGCTTACTTATTTAACATAGTATAGTGCTCTCTAGGTCCATCAATAAATCAATGATGTCCCCAAAGGAAAAATTTCCTTTTTTTTTTTTTTGGCTTAGTAGTATTACGTTGTGTAAATATATCGGGTTGGTCAACAAGTTTGTTTTTTTCTGTGAGGTAGCTCTAGTAGGACTCAGTTGTCTTTTAACTTCTTTCGAAACAATTTTGTTAGATTGTATTGTGACAGCTATCATATCAGTGTGCATATAAAAGCAACATCAAAATTGGTAGTTGAAGATGGAAGAAAATATGCAATGTTTTCAGCATATAATGCTTTATTATTTTTAAAAAGCTAAAAATAGAACTGAAATGCAAAAAAAAAGAGAAGAGATTTGTACAGTGTATAGAAAAGGCGCTGTGATTGACTGAACATGTCAAAAGTGGTTTGCAAAGTTTTCTGCTGGAGATTTCTCGCTGGACTATGCTCCACGGTTAGGTAGACCAGTTGAAGTTGATAGCAATCATATTGAGACATCAATTGAGCACAATCAATGTTATCCCATGCAGGAGATACCCAACATACTCAAAATATCCAAATCAATAACGTTATTGGTAAAAATTTTTAAAAAGTGTCATTTATTTTATGTAAAATACTATACAAACTTTTTGGCCAACACAACACTTGTGAACACTTGGTCCAGATCTTGGCTATTCTAAATAATGCTTCAATGAACATAGGGGTGCACATATTTTTTTTCAAATTAGTGTTTCTGGTTTCTTAGGATATATTCCCAGAAATGGGTTCACAGGGTCAAAAGGCAGTTCCATACCTGCATTCCTATAAACAGTGCACTAGGGTTCCCTTTTCTCCATAACCTGGCCAACACAGATTGTTGATTTATTGATAGTAGCCATTTTGGCAGGGGTGAGGTGATATCTTATTGTGGTTTTAATTTGCATCTTTTTGACGATCAGTGATGTTGAAGATATTTTGATATGTCTATTGGCAATCTGTATGTCCTCTTTGGAGAAGTGTCTATTCAGGTCCTTTTTCCATTTTTGCCTTGGTGTTAAGTGGTGTAAGTTCTTTACATATTTTAGAAATTAAGCCTTTATCAGATGTATAATTGGAAAATATGTTCTCCCATTCAGTGAATTTCTTTTTCATTTTGTTAATATTTTCTTTTGCTGTGCAAAGCTTTTTAGTTTGGTGTAGTCCCCCCCCCTTTTTTTGTTTAATTTTCTTACCTGAGAAGATATATTGGCAAAAATATTGCTATAAAAAAGGTCTGAAATTGAAGAGATTATTTTTACCACATTGTATGTTTTGTTTTCTATGTCAAATATTAATTTTGGTTTATTCCTGTTTTATTTTGTTCCATTGATCTATATGCCTGTTCTTGTGCCAATACCATTGTTGTTTTGGCCTTGTAGAATAGCTTGATATCATATAGTATAATGTCTCCCATTTTGTTTTCCTTTCTCACAATTGCTGAAGCTATTAGAGTTCTTTTGTGGTTTCATATAAGTTTTTGGAATATTTCTTCTAAATCTGTGAGCTATACAATTAATATTTTAATAAAAATTGGATTGACTCTATAGATTATGTTAATTCCTTCAATCAGAAACATGGTGTATACCTCCACTTATTTGTACCTTCCTCAACTTCATTCTTCAGAGCCTTATAGTTTACTGAATACAGGTCTTTATCTCCATGGTTAAATGTATTCCTAGGTACCTTACTTTTTGTTGCAATAGTAAATGGGATTGTTTTCTTAATTTCTCTTTCTGATAGTTCACTATTGGAGGGAAGACTTTGAAGCTCATTTTATGAGGCCAGTATTATCCTAAATCCAAAACAAGATAGACACAACAAAGAAAGAAATTTATAGGCCAATATCCCTGATGAACATAGATGTTAAAGTACTCATCAAAAATTAAACAAACCAAATACAGCAATGCACCAAAAAAGATCATACACCTCGATCAAATGGGATTTATACAGGAAAGAAAGGTATGTACAATATTCTCAAATCAATAAGTGACACATCACATAAACAAAATGAAAGATAAATACCACATTATCACATCAGTAGATACAGAAAAAGCATTTAATAAAATTTAAAGAAATTGATCCAACAAGAGAATAAAACCCTTATAAACATATATGCATCCAGTATGCTAAGTCAAGCCAGAAGGTATCCAGCCATGTAATATGAAAAATAAAGATATTTCTTGAAGAAGATACAAGATACAAGAAGCATGTTTGAATAACGACTTCACTGTATTAATCAGTGGGGCAGTAGATGCTGTTGAGTGAGCATGTGTACTATGAGGTCGTTTCATTCAAAATGACTGAGAGGAGAGCAATGAGTCTGCATCAAATTCTGCACTAAGCTTGAACATTCCTCCATGGAAACTATTCAGATGATTAGAAGTCTTCAGTTATGGGCAACTGGTAATTGGCAGCTTCATCATGACAACACACCCACACACGGATCATGTCTTGGGCAGAGTTTTTTTGGGAAACCAAATCATCCAGGTGACTCAACCCCTGTATAGCCCATAATTGGTGCCCTGTGACTTCTGGCTTTTCCCAAAATGAAAATCACCTTAGAAAGAAAAGAGATATCATACCATTGATGAGACTGAGTAAAATATGACAAGGCAGCTGATGGCAACTGGGGGAACTGTGTGAGGACCCAAGGTGCCTATTTTGAAGGGGGCTGAGGCATCATTGTCCTATGTACAATGCTTCTTGTGTCATGTTTTGTTTTCCATTTAGCTACCCTGTATCTTTTGATTGGAACTTGTAATCTGTTTTCATTTAAGGTTATTATTAATAGGTACTTATTTATTGCCATTTTATTATTTATAGCTGTTATTTTCTCTCTATTTCTCTTTTCTTTCTACTTCTTAGAGAAGGTCCTTTAACATATTTTATTTTTTTAATACTGCTTTGATGATAAGGAGCTTTTGGGGCAAGGCCCAGGAAGCTCTTTACCTCACCTTCAATTTTAAAGGATAGCCTTGCTGTAGACAGAGTAGTTTCAGTTGTAAGTTCTTGATTTCATCGTTTTGAATATTTTATGCCAATCCTTTCTTGACTGAAGTATTTCTGTTGAGAAATAAGCTTACAGCCTAATGGGAGCTTCTTTGTAGGTAACTAACTGTCTCTTTCTTGCCACTTTTAAGACATCTTTGTCTTCACCCTTTGCCATTTTAATTAGAATGTTTCTTTGTGTGGGCCTCTTTGGGTTCATCTTGATTGGGAGTCTCTTTGCTTCCTGAACGTGTGTGACTGTTTCCTTCACCAGGTTAGGAAAGTGTTCTGCTATTATTTTTTTAAACAGGTTCTCTATCTCTTGCTCACTCCCTTGTCTTTGGTGCCCCTATTATGTTGATGGTGTTATGCTTGATGTTGTTCCCTTACACTATCCTCAATTTTTAAAGTTGTTTTTTCTTTATGATCCTCTGCTCGTGTGTTTACTGCTATCATGTCCTCTAAATCACTGATTTGATCCTCTGTTTAATTTAACCTGTGTTTGATTCCTTCTAGTGAATTCTTTATTTTAATATATTGTATTTCATTTTTGACTTTTTAAAAATGGTTTCTATGTCCTTTATAATGCTAACTAGCTCCTTGTTTAAGTTCTCACTGAGATAATCTATTCTTCCCCTTAGGTTCTTGAGCACCTTTGTAACCATTGTTTTAAACTCTGCATCTGTTATCTTGGCTGTTTCCATTTCATTTAACTCTTTTTCTGGGAACTTTTCTTGCTCTTTCACTTGGGGGATATTTATTTGTCTCCCTATTTTGTCTATTTATGTTACACAGATATGCTATGGCTTTAAAATTTGTTGTGATGGTTTTATGTTGATGATGTGTGTCTTTTTAGGCTTCGCTGCACAACCTTCCAGGTCACTTGAACTTGGTGCTCCAGGAATTATTTTTGTTGGTTATGTGCACCCTCTTTTTTTAGTTGAGTCTTCAAGGCTGTTGGTTCATTTGAGAGTGGAGTTAATTTTTCAGGCTTGCTGACTAGAAGAATAAATCTCAATCACCATGTATGAGATGTTATGCAGGGCTTATCTCCCAAGCCATAGTTGTTCCTAGCAGGGTCTTGTGCCTGCTGGATTTCCCCGTTTAGGTGTTCTACTTTTGTGGCTAGTTGTGTCAGTCTCTGATGTGGTCTGAAGCCCATCGCTGTTGTGTTGGTTCTGAGTCCACTTGGGTGGGGTTTGGGTCCTGGTTGATGTCAGACATTTTAACTGACGTTGGGATAACTGGAACTACCATACTATTCACTGTTTATGACTGGGCATCCCGGGCCTCGGTGTTCATTGAAGAAGCCAATATGTGTATAAGGGTCAGTTTCCTCTAGTCTGGAGCTAAGGGTTTAACTATAAAACGTCTGAGATGTCCTGAGGTCCACCTCAACCTGTGAGCTACTATGCCTCTTCCTTAGGTTGCTATATCTTCTTCCAAAGCCTTCAAAAGAACATAGATTGGATCCAGGTTGGCCTTGACCCACAGACATTTCCATAGGCCACAAGTTCAGTATGGTGGGGTGACATAAGTCAGGAAGACAGGGCTAGTGGTTCCCCTAGTTGAAGGCCATGTGGTCACAGACTCAATGTGTTCAGGTGCTTCATCTCCTTCTTGGCATAGCACAGGCTAAGCTCACAGGGAAGGTAGGAGTACCCCCGCCCCCCGATGTGCAGCAACACATCTTACCCATCTGATTCCTTGACAAAATTCTCCCCAAGAGATGCTCTTTGAAAATCCCACGTCTGCACAGAACTCTGATCCCCTTGCATGGCTGAACTCAGCATGGCAGGGCTACATAGTTGCAGGGAAGGCCAAGTGATTCAATAGATGGGGAGGAGGTCATCAGCTGTGTGCTTGAGCTGGGAAAGAATGGGCTCCTTTCCAAGAAGGCTGCACAGTTCAATCATTGAGTCTCTGTCAGGAACTTCTCCAGAAAAAGAGCAGCCTGCATATCTTCCTGCAGGACCCAAGTATGGCAGAGTGGTGTCACTAGTGGGACAAGGCAGTGCACCCCCAGGCTGGTGTGGTAACAAAAGGAGTGCTCAACTTTGGGAAGATGAGATCTTGATTTATAGCAAATTCCCTTCTTGTCCAGTCAGACTGAATCCTCCCTGATTTTTACGACCAGATGCTATGAGGGCTCCTTTTTCTATTTCTGTTGCTATGGGTAGGGTATCCCTTGTGGATTTGAGACCTCATGCTACTGGCGAGAGGAGTTTTTCAGCTGAGCTATTTATCCCTCTGACTTCTCAGGTGAGGCACATGGGTATAGGGGCCAGCCCTTTCCACATCTCCACATTTCTTACCAGTTTGTATGTGGCTTCTTCTGTAACTCTTTGGTTGTGATATTTCTGTTCAGCTGTACTTCAGCTGGTTATTCAGGTTGATTTCTCTAAAACTTAGCTGTAAATCTGGGTTGGTTCCAGAAGTAGATTAATTTAGCTTCCACCTACTCTGAAATCATCTTGAAATCCCTTAGATTTTAACTTTTGAAAATGCTTAATGTATTTATACACAGTTATTACTGGCAGTTACTTATGAATTAACTTCTCCAGTCTCTCAATATCACTGTGCCTTTAAAGTATTACATTATATCTATCTCCTCATCTATCAGTGCAAAAATACACATATACTTACACACATAGAGTGAGAGTATGTGAGAGAATCATATGAACTAATATTAAATTAACTGGCCTTCATTTGAGAGTGAAATATAAAGATATCAAAAGATTTGCATAATTTATAATGGTCATTTACCTAGTTAACATAAATTAACTATTTTCTATCAATCTTTAATTTAACTGAAGGGTTTCAAATAGAATTTGTTTTGTCAAAGCCATGTCTACTTGAAAAGATCCCATAGAAATCTAAAGTAATAAAAAAATCAAAAGCAGATTATAATATAGCAATGGCTGGTTAAATTTTTGCTATATTTTAGACTTACTATAAAAGTTGTCTTCAGGATGAAAATAAGTTGTTTTCTTTCCTTTTTTTGTTATTTTTCTCAGGCTTAAAAATGCAATTTCCATGCAAATTACACTCCTTCAACCTTCATTAAATCCTTTTTACTTAGTCTAACTAGCTCTCACTCCTCTCGGATATTTATGATAAATCTTAGAAGGGTCAAAATGACAAAACAATGCTATCTGTTTTAATATAAAGTGTGAAAAACAAGAGTATTGTTCAAAGTTGTATTTTTGTAATGTAAGAATGTTAGAGACAGAATATTGAAATAAAATATATTCCTATGTGTTAGATAGAACAATTAAAGAAAGAAAAGTATAATCAGTATTATTACAAATTCCATAAAGATATTTTATCTTTTTCTTCTAAATTTGTATTAATAATAAAGAGCCTATTACATCTCATTAGTTAGTACTCTAACAAATAGCAGTTGTTCTTCCACTTGTTGCAATTTCTGTCTTCATAAGAACAGAAAATATACTGTGCAAATTAATAGTAACCCTCAACAATGTAAATTAAAGCATTATATTTTACATTGTTTATACCTATATAATATTTTGTTACCACAATATAGTTGTCATATTTAGATGAACTTTTTCCAACTATTTTTGACCTATGAACAATTTTCACAGGAATGTAAAAGTTTACCAACTATTCATGAATATTTCATCATTCTTGTATGGGATATTACAAAAAAGTCATTATACATATAAAATAATTTTAACAGCTTATTATTAACTGTAATTATGATATTCAAACATTATACTCAGTTATTTTTATTATACATGAAGCTGCATTTTTTATTTAACATATTTAACAAGTGATGCACACTACATTAACTTACATAAAATATATATGATTTGTAAACTTCATATCAGCTATTCCATTTGAAAATTATAATTTGTATAAAAGTTGTATCAGACCTATAAAAATAAATGGAGCTCAACATCTACTAGTTATAATACCTGAACACTGTGCTTTTAACAAGTCCACTGAATAATTTTATAACTTCTATGTTACGTTTTGTATTTAGAAGTTGAGGCAGGTTAAAGTAATTCAGAATTCAATTCATTAGTATTTTTCCATAAATAACAAATAATAGTTTAACATAATCTTACTTCTCAAATAACAAAATATTAAAGTAAAAATAATCATGGTAGTTTATCTTTTAAATATTTGCTTTGCTGGAAAATTACTTCTAAGTATTAAAATAATTTTAATAAGTGATATGAAAGTCTCATCAAATAAATGTAAGCCTTAAAATGAGCAAGAATAATCTAGAGAAAAAATTTTGGGAGATGTCAATGTTTTTAGGTCAGCTGTTAATTTGCACTTTATTGCTAAACAATGGTACATTTATAAAAAGTAAAATGCATTTGCTGAGAGATAGATTTTGTTAATACTTCTTAAGAACATTTATTTTTTCCACAATTGCTTATTTGTTTCTTGATACAGTCTAAGATGCCTTTTAAAGTTCCATTTTCAGGGAAATGCATTTCCACAGCTATTTTGTCAATTAAAAATTATACTTTCCTTTTTGTCTATACCTATCCCTTAATGTTACTTAATGGCATGCCTTCAAAAATTCACAAGGGGTATCAAACTAAAAATAAGTATTAGCACGTATTCCAATAGTTAAATAGATATGTGGGCAGTGAAAGAACCACAATAGTGTGTACTAATAAACAAGTGTGAGGGACAATAGAATTAGGAGATTAACTAATCAAAAGAAATGGATTTTCCTTAGATAGGATTGGGAAACACAATTTTTGTTGAGTTAGATCTGACACTTGTTTTTGACTAACTTTTGGCATCTAAATCCAAAAATGACTGCATTTTTTCTATATCACGTCAACTTTTTAAGGAACAGGGTGCCCTCCGTTTGTCCCCAAAATCATACAAAATGTACATAGAAAGGAAAATAAAGAAAAAGTCACCTTAATATACTGTTTATTTATAGATATTTTATTCATACAAAGGCTATGTATTGTTACTGTAAGTCAAATTGTGTACAAGTAATAAAGTTCTGCTACCAAACATATATTAAGGTAAAAATTTATGCTTAAATTTTTATGCTTTAGTGTTCAATCTGTGGACAATTTCATCTGATGGTCCAACAATAGTCAGCCATTATATATACATCCAATCTACCCTGATACTGTGCCTCAATGACCTGTAAATCTTGGTGGAATCATTCACCTTGTTCATCACTGACTTCACCAAGGTTTTTTTGGAAGTCAGCGAGACGGCTATGCAGAAAATGAACTTTGGTGCTCATGTTAAAACCAAGCATTTTGAAGCTCTTCAAGAGTTGCTGGGCAATTTTGGTGTAATTCCGTGTTTGTGTATTTCCAAGAAAATTCTTGACAAAGTTTTTGAATGACAACCAAGAATTCTTTTGGAGTTTTGACATTGTCCCAATGAAATGTTCATCTTTAATGAGCTGCCGAATCTGTGGGCCATCAAACATACTGGACTTTATCTTTTCAAATGACAGGCTAGGAAATGCCAAAACGAGATACTTGAAACAATCTCCTTCAGTTGGCAAAGCTTTAACAAATTGCTTCATAAGATCCAGTTTTATGTGCAGAGGTGGGAATAGAATGTTTTTTCTGTCAATGAGTGGCTCATGTAGAATGTTTGGATCACCAGGTTTGAGGTCAGATCTTGGAAGCCAATTTGACTCCACCCAATGCTTCTCATAAGCTCTGCTGTCCCCCACACACAGAAAACAGGGATACTTGGTGTATCTGTGTTGTTGACAAAGAAGGAAGCAGACCATTTTAAGGTCAACACAGATGATCCAATTGTGCTTTTGATATTACAACAGATCAATGACTCTTCATCTTTTCATATTCTTCATGAAAACAAACTGAATGGCCAATTGGGACTGCACCAAATAAATTGCTATTGTGGAGGAGGACACACTTCAAGCTCCACTTTGAGCTGTCAATGAAGAGTTGCCATTCAGTTGCCTTCTAGATTGGCATTTCCAATTTCTCAAATAAACCATGTATGTTACAGCAATACACAAAGCCACTGTCACTTCAAAAGTTCTTCAGAAATGCACTTTCTCTTGATCAAAAGTAGGATGCCTTTGCTCCTTTTTCAAGCAAGTTTTCTCATGCAGTCTTGATGCTAGGAGTTCTGAAGCCTTTTTGGATAGCCCCAAATCTTGTGCCAAATCTCTCAACTCATGCTGATAAAATCCCTTATGAAATGAGTCATCTTCAATTTCAAAACCTTTATTATTGCTGTCACTTAGTTCTTCACCATATTCCTGTTTTTTAAAAGAGGATAGTTCAATTAAAATTGGCACTGGGATTACAGTTGAATGAGGCACTGGGCGTACAGCTGATGGTAGACTAGGGTACTCTAGTTTACATTTATTTTTCTTGTTATATCCTGATGTTTTCACTATACAAAAGTCACAGTCACTTGAATAATCTCTGGGCTCTCACCAAACCATAGGTATACCAAATGGCAACTGATCATGTGTTCCCTTTGTCCACTTCTGTAAACTCTCAACACACTGCTTGCACACCTTGTGAGGGACCCAAGACTTACCTTGATCACCAAGTTTTACTTTAAAACATGCAAAATAGGCTGCCTGACAAGGGCGCTTATGTTTGTCCTTTGACTGGGAATGGTGAAACTGCCACAGATATAACAAAATGAATCAAGGTTGTTTTGGCACTCATGATGACAAATAGCAGAGGCAGACATGATCTGAAGGAAAAGAAATAAGTATGTATGTAAATAAAAAAATAAATTCTGCTAACTCCTTGTATATAGACAAGAACTTGGACTACACTTCAGAATACCATTTACTGTATAAAGAGGCACACAACCTCTCACCACACTGTCTCATGTGTAACTGAATAGCCTATACAAGTATGAACCTGTCCCTGGTCTCCAAGGTCTTGCCCCAGCCCTCCCCACTCAAGGGATGTTTGTTCTCAGCCAATAGGAGAGCACTAACGTTTCCTTCAATCCAGGCTTTATCCAGCCTAGGGTGGTCGCATTAAGATAAGGTGTACAGAAAATCGACGTGATAGAAGAAAACTAATTGCATTTTTGAAATAATCATGCCTATTTAAGTCTAAAACAGCTGAAAAATTGAACTCAACACGACGTATGTTAAAAATTATTCCTCATTGTAATGGTTATTCATAGAGTGGGTCTGGTTCCTTCTTGAATTAGAAAAACTTCTGCTTCCAAACTGGATGATTTCCTGGAGTTCATGTTGTGTCTCCACATTAGTAAGACTTCTTCCAAGCACTTCAAGGCTAGGAAGGAATGTGTCACCTAGATAATTTCTGGGAGAATTATAAACAATGTCACCTTGCTTTTCTGGTCTAAGCAAATCAATTGTTCATATAGTTTCCCACAATCATGGAAATAAAATAGTAGAGGAGTGGAAGATGGCAGCTGAGTAGGTGGAATCTGAGCTCACTAGGTTGTACTCCCAGATTGGGTTTTTGGCTGGTCTTCTGACAAGTTACCTGAACAATCAATAGAATGTCAGGTGGTATGATTTTTTGAAGCCAAGGAGTACAGAGGATGCTTTGTATCATCCAGTAAGATATTTTATCATTTGAGGAGAAAATACCCTATGTGAGGCACCTGCAGATGAGGAGAGATCAGTCAGAAAATACAGCTTAGTGGTTCCCTTCCCTCCCAGAGCAGAGTCCTTGTCCCACACAGGGAAACTACTCATTAGAAGAGACCTGGAGAGATATACAAAGTCTGGAAGACTAAGGCTGCACACATACAACGAGCAGCTCATCTATAGCTGCAGTGCCATCTGGGAGAGTTCCAGAGAGAAACTCTATAAAATTGTCAGAAGTACGGTCAGGCTGTGGTCAGCCATGACCTAGAGAAACTTTGTGCTTTTGGAGGAGGTTGACAGTCTTGGCCCAGGACTTTGTGCTTCAGTGAGAAGGCCAGATAGTGACTCTTTTAAAAGGGGAGCTGAAGGGAGATATGAGACTCAAGACTCACAGGGACCTGGTGTTTGTGGGTGTGCAATGGCTCTCCCAACAAATAAACCAGAATGAAAGCACATTTGGTCCCACTGAGTCCAGCTGCACAGGAAGAGCATAAAGTGTCGTGCTGAAGGACAGGCACGTCTAACGCTCACATGCAGAATTTTAGGCTCTGAAAAATCAGTGAAGCTAGGCTCAGGAAACTCCTGTTCAGTGCATATCCACAGGGAAATGAAGGAGAGCTCTGAAAGGACCTTTTCTGAAGTTCTATCAGACACTATGAGCTACACTGGTTCCTTGGGCCCTGATCCACTGAAATGAGCAGAGAGGTTAAAGATAGGAGCTACAGAGGGTGTTGAGGGTTCTGCCCAGTCTTGGTTCTTATACAGAGCTGCCTTTTGTACACAGATTGGCCCCTCACAGAAAACAGCTAATTCACCAGAAACCATACATTTTGGAAATAATGTGGGACAGACCAAGATGTGTGGCAAGAGGATGGGGAAACACTCCTACCATCTTCCTTGAAGACTGAACAGAAGCCCCTGGGGTGACCCAGGGATTCCACCATTCCAGTCACACAAGAGGCCACCTCTGAAGGCAGGTGGAGGTGGCACTTGCAGTGCCCTCAAAAATTAGATAAACCACTCTTGGGCCTTGTGCTGATGGAAAGCTGTCAGGGAAGTTCAGAACAGTGGGGACCATCCAAGCCTGAAATAGATCACTTGTAGTCTCAAAAAGGCTGCCCAAGACTAGACTGGGACACCATCTAACATTACCAGGGGTAGATCCATAAACACAAGACAGTGGCAAACACTAGACTCTGCTGAGAAGAATTCCACCATGGTTTTCTTCATTATTTAAGTTATTTTTTTCTCCTGCATAACTTTTTAAACATTTTCCTTTTTCTTCAAGTTTGTTCTATTATTTCACTATTTTTATTTTAGTTTATTTCAAATTTCATATTTTACTCCCCCTTTCTCTTACTCCATTTTGTTTTCATCCTTCCTTTTATTCTTGTTTTACATTATATTTTTCTACTTCTACATCTTCGTTCTATTCTGCATTCTTATAATTTCTCCTCCATCCAGCCTCTCAAAACCACTTTTCTTGTCATTAGACATCTCACATTCTTTGCAATTCTTATAATATCCTTGTCCTCTCCCCACCTTTATTAATCTTTGCTTGTTGGTTGTTGATATGGTGGTTTTTACATTTCTTCAGTTTTATTCCAAGATGTTCACTGTTTTTGTATTTCAAATCTCAAATATTTTTGTTTTTCTCTATTCTCCATTTTGCTTTGTTCCTTCCCTTTCTACTTTTCTTTTACATTTTACTCTTTCCCTCTCTTAGAGTGGTTTTAATTCCTCACTCTTCTTATTTCTTCTCTTTCAATATCCTGTCAAAATCACTTTTATTTCCTTTAAACATTTCATAAGCTTTTTTATTCTTTATATTTTCCTTCTTATTCCCTTTTCATCTGTATTAATCTGTGTTCATTTATCATTTATATTGCTATGGTGGTTGTTTTTTATTCAATTTTGTTCTTATTTTCCACTACTTAAAAATGTTTTTAAACTTCATACTATAGTCTTCCTTTTTCTTACTCCATATTGCCCTCTTCGCTCCTTTTTATTTATGATGTAAATTTTTTTCTTTCTTTCTTTGACTTGTTTCTATGTCCTGCTTTAATTACTTCTCCTCCGTCTACCATCTTAAAATTGTTTTTCGTTGTTAGTCAACTCATATTCATTTTTTCTAATGATAGTATTAATTCATTTACATCTTTATTGATATTTTATCTGTTGTTGATAGTGTGGTTGTGGGTAGAAATTATTTTTACAAATGTGGGTTTTGTTTTTTGGCTTGTTTTGTTTTGTTCAGGCAGCATCTGTATAACACCACATTGGGTTATTCCCTTTGGTGGTGAGAATCTCAGTTAACCAGTCACAGGGAATAACCAATTAAAGAATGGCCCAACAACAAACAAACCTAAATATAATAAGAGAGCCCACATAAATTGCATAAAGGGCATCCCAGAACATCCAGCTCAGAAGATCAAGGAGATTGCACTACTGAGTCCCACAGGTCTCCTACCACAGAAAACCACCCTACAAAGAATGGTAGTCAAATAAGTTCAACCTAGTATACAGAAACAAACATGAAGAGCCACCTAAAATGGGGAGACAAAGAAACAACCCCCAGACAAAAATAAATAAGAAATTCCTAGAAAGAGTACTAAATGAAATTAAGGCAAGTGGTCTATCAAACAGAGAGTTCACAATAATGATTATAATGATACTCAAGGAGCTCAGTGAGAACTACAAGGAACTCTATGGAATCTATAAGAAACTTACTGGGAACTAATGATCATGAAAAGGGAAATATAAAACATGAATAAGAGCTAGAAGAAAATAAATATAATATATGAAATGAAGTATACACTAGGGTAAATTAAAAGCAGGCTAGATGAAGCAGAGGACTGAATTAGTGAGTAGGAGGATAAGGTAAAAAACCAAACCAAACACTGAGGTAGAGCAACAATGTTTAAAAAAAAAGACTCAAAAAAGATGAAGATCGTTTAAGGGAGCTGCAAGACAACATGAAACATAATATTCCTGTTATAAGGATACCAGAAAAGGAAGAGGAGCAAGGGATAGAAAATATGTTTGAAAAAGTAATGACAGAAAACTTCCTTAACTTGGTGAGGGAAGAAGTCACACAAATCCAGGAAGTACAGCCAGTTCCAATCAAAATGAACCCAAAGAGGTCCACTCCGAGACAAGCATAATTAATTTGGCAAAATTTAAAGACAAAGAGAGAATCTTAAAGGCTGCCTTGGAGAAACAGCTAGTAACACAAGGGAAATTCAATAATGCTATCAGCTGATTCTCAACAGAAACACTACAAGCCAGAAGGGAATGGAATAAAATATTCCAGGTGAGAAAAAGAAAAGGCCTGCAACCAATACTACTCTACCCACCAAGGTTCTCTTTCAAAATGGAAGGTGAAATAATGAACTTCTAAGACAAAAAAGGATAAAGAGTACATCTCCACCAACCCTGCATTGAAAGAGATGCTTATGAGGCTGTTTTAAGAAGATGAAGAAAAAGAGAGAGAGGGGAACACAGGTACAACAGGTATAAGGGAAAAAATGTCAGATAATAAGTACCTCTCAATAAGAACCTTAAATTTAAATGGATTATTTAATCCAATCAAGACATAGAGTAGCTGAATGGATAAGAAAACATGACCCACATATTTGCTGTCTACAAGAGACCCACCTAACCCACCTCAGAACAAAAGATCTACATAGAATGAAAGTGAAGGAATAGAAAACTAAATATACCAAGCAAATGGACATAAAAAGCTGAGGTAGTAATACTTATTTATATCAGACAACATAGACTTTAAAACAAAAGCAACAGCAAGAAACAGACAAGGTCATGATGTAACACTTAAGGGAGTAGACAAACAAGAGGATATGACCCTTGTAAATATATATGCACCCAACATAGGAGCACCTATATATACGAGGAAAATCTTAGAAAACTTCAAGAAAGATATCAACAGCAACACAATCATTATAGGGGATTTTTAACACCCACTGTCAAAAATGGATAGATCTTCTGAACAAAAAATCAAGAAAGTTATTGTGACATTGAATGACACTCTATATCAAATGGACTTAATTGATATATACAGAAATTTTCACCCCAAAGAAGCAAAATACACTTTCTTTTCAAATGCACATGGGGCATTTTCAAAGATAGATCACATTCATTGCAGAACACAAAACAAGCCTCAACATATTCAAGAAAATTGAAATCATATCAAGCTTCTTTGCAGCTCAGAATGGTTTGAAACTAGAAACCATCCTCAAGGAAAAAACTCAAAAATATTCAAATACATGGAGATGAAATAACATGTTCTTAAATAATGAAAGAGCTAACAATGACATCAATGAAGAAATAAAAAAAATATGTAAACAAATGAAAATAAACACACAACAACCCAAAACCTATGGGACACAGTGAATGAAGTCCTAACAGGGAAGTTCATATCAATACAGTCCTACCTAAAGAAGATGCAAAAATCTCAAATAAACAGTCTAACCCTACATCTACAAGAACTAGAGGAACAACAACAAACAAAGTCAAGAGCATGTAGAAGGAAATAAGATCAGACCAGAATTAAATGACATAGAGACTAAAAGAACAATTCAAAGGATCAATGAGTCCAGGAGCTGGTTCTTTAAAAATATAAACAAAATTGACAAACCTTTAACCAGACTCATAAAGAAAAAGAGAGAGGACCCAAAAAGTAAAATCAGGAATAAAAGAAGTTATAAATAATATTACAGTAATACAAAGCATTAGAAGACATTATTGTGAACAACTGTGTTCCAAAATATTGGACAACCTGGGTGAGAGTAACAAATTTCTAGAAAGACACAATCTTCCAAATACTGAATCAAGAAGAAGCAATTCCTGAATAGACCAATACAAGTAGGTAAATTGAAGAAGTAATAAAAAAACTTCTGGCACACAAAAGCCCTAGACCAGATGGCTTCACAGGCAAATTTTGAAATATTTGAAGAAGAACTAAGTCCTACCTTTCTCAAACTATTACAAAAAATAATCAGGAAGAAGGAAGACTCTCAAACTTTTCTATGAGGCTGGTATTATCCTTATTCTAAAACAGTTAAAGACACAACAAAGAAAGAAAACAGTCAACAAAATACTGGCAACCTGGATCCAGCAATACATTACAAAGATTATATACCATTGTCAAGTGGAATTCATTTCAGGGATACAAGGATGGTACAATATTCTAAAATCAACAAACATAATACACCACATATACAAAATGAAGGGCAAAAATCACATCATAATATCAATAGATATTAAAAAATCATTTGATAAAATCCAGCACCCATTTATGATAAAAACACTTAGAAAAATGGGAAGAGGGAGCATAAGTTAACATGATAAAGGCCATATACAAGACACCCACAGTCAACATCATACTCAATGGGCATAAGCTAAGACATTTCCCTCAAGATAAGGAACAAGACAAGAGTCTATGCTTTCACAACTTTTATTCAGCCTAGTACTGAAAGTTGTAGCCACAAGGATCAGACAAGAAAAAAAAAAGGCATCTAAATTGAAAAGGAGGAAGTAAAACTGTCATTATTTGCAGATGACATGATACATACATTGAAAATCCTATAGTCTCCACTAAAAAAAACTATTTGACTAAATAAGTGAATATGGCAAAATAGTGGCATACACAATCAATATTCAGAAATTGAGGGCATCTTTGTACATCAACAATGAAATATAAGAAAGATAAAGTAGGAGAAAACCTCATTTACTATAGGAATAACAACAACAACAAAAAACTACTTAGGAATAAACTTAAACAAGGAGGTAAAAGCCTTGTACTTGGAAAACTATAGACTGAAGAAAGAAATTATGGAAGATGTAAATACATGGAAGCATCTACTGTGTTCACTGGTTAAAAGAATAATCATCATTAAAACGTCCATACTACCCGAAGCAATCTATAAATTCAATCCAATTCCTATTTAAAAGGCCAATGGCATATTTCACAGATTTAGGAAAAATATTTCAAAAATATATATATGGAACCCAAAATGACCCCAAATAGCATCTGCAATCTTGAGAAAGAAGAACTAAGTAGAAGGGATCACAACACCTGATATCAAACTATGGTATAAGGCCACTGTAATCAAAAGAGTTTGGTACTGGCATAAGGACAAACACATAGATCAATGGAACAGCATAGGAGCCCAGAAATAAAATAGTATCTCGTTGGTCAATTAATATTTGACAAATGGGGCATGAGGATACAATAGAGTGAAAGTAGCTTCTTAAGTAAATGGTGTTGGGAAAACTAAACTGTACATTTAAAAAAAATGAAATTAGATCACCAACTTGCATCATTCACCAGAATCAACTCAAAATGGATAAAATACTTAAATATAAGTCATGACACCATAAAATACCTAGAGGAAAATATAGGCAGGAAATTTTCAGACATCCCATGTAGCAATATTTTTGCCAACATATCTCCGAGGGCAAGGGAAATTAAGAAAGAAATACACAAATGGGACTACATCAAAAAGTTTCTGCATGGCAAAAGAAACCAACATAAAAATGAAAAGTGCACTCTTGTGTATGGGAAAACATATCTGCCAATGATACCTCAAACAAGGGTTTGATCTCCAGAATATACAAAAAATGCATATGACTCAACACCAAGAAGACAAACACTCCAATTAAAATATGGGCAAAGGAACTCAACAGACACTTCTCCAAGGATATACAGATGGCTCATAGACATATAAAATGATGCTCAACACCATTAGCCATCAGAGAGATGCAAATTAAAACCACAATGAGATATCACCTCACACCATTCAGAATGACCATCAGTAATAAGTCAACAAACTACAAGTGCTGGTGAGGATGTGGAAAAAAGGGAACCCTAGTGCATTGTGGATTGGAATGCAGACTGGTGCACCCAATAAGGAAGACAGTATGTAATTTACTCGAAAATCTAAAAATTAAACTACTTTATGACCCTCAATTCCCCTGATAGGAATATACCCTAAGAATCACAAAACCCCAATTCAAAAGGACTTATGCACCCTTATGTTCATAGCAGTGCTATTTACAAATGGTCAAGTGCTGGAAACACCCCAATAGCCCATCAGTAAATAAATGGCTTAAAAAAATGGAATACTTTGCAGCAGAAAGGATGCACTCTTATCTTTCACAATAGCATGAATGGAATTGAAGAATATTATGCTAAGTGAAATAAGCCAGTCAGTGAAAGACAAATACCATATGATCTCATATATAAGAGGAACCTAATGAAGAAAAATAAACTAATGTGTAAAATAGAACCAGAGGCATGGGAACATCAAACAGGCTAATGACAACCAAAAGGGAGTGAGGAGGGGGATAATGATGAAAAAAGGGAAGGGACTCATCAAAGAATATCTATGACCAATGGATATGGACAATAGTATGGGAGCAGACATTGGGCTGGGTGGAGGAGTGCAAAGGAGGAACAATTGGGACAACTGTAATAGAATAACAACAAAAAAATTAAACAAAACAAAACAAAATATCTTGGAGAATGTTTCATAGTAAAATAAATAAATAAAGTGTACTATACAATTTGTTAAGTTTTAGCAGATGTATGCACCCCTGAAATCACCACTACAGTCGTGATAGAGGTGTACCTTTTTAATAAACATTTAGGGATGTTTCTCAGAGACTGTTTCTTTTTGAGTCAAAAGTCTATCTTATCAAATTAAGTAAACTTCCTAAAATTTTGTTTAACAAAAAAAAAGTAATTATTGAAACTACTATCATCTATTTAAGGAAGTAATATGTTTAAAGGGATTAAAATCAGCTTCAATTTGTTAAAAAAATTTTAGATAAAGTGAACATTTAGTATTTCGTTTTGGGGAAGGTACACAGATTTCAGCTCTCTGAAAACAGCCCAAAGTAGGGTATTGAAGATGCATTGCCTACAGGTTTCAAAAATATTAAAACTGGATTGCTGTTCAAACTGTATTACTCATTTAGACAGGTTGGACCTCCCATGTCCATATTCATTAGATGATTAATCCGCACAAAAGCTACATATTTTTTTTGTTGTTTGTTTGTTTTGTTTTTAGAACAGGATAGCAATCACAAAATTACTTAAAAAAAAAAACAAGTTTTGCTATCTCTAGGTCCAATGTTTCTTTAGAGGACTCTTGTATAAAGATATGGTATATGGCTCCTTCTCCTCATCCTCCTTGTATATGTATCTCTTACAACTTCTCACACATAAGTTGACACATCAAGCTTTTCTAATATAAGATTTCAAGATTATCAGGCATGACCAACTGTAACTATTATAACTTGACATGGCCCATATTAACATATATTTATATGATCACCACATGTATCTTTTCTTATTAGAATTTTATAGTTGTGTTCTGATAACTACCAACTGGTTTATCTTAGGGGTATAGAGTGCCCTCTTCCACTTGTAAAGAGGAATTAGAATTATTATATAGATATCTAGAGACACTATAGAGTGGAATTATTATGAAATATGATGAGCGCAAATTCTGTAGGACACTCAGTCTGGCAAACAACAAAACATAAAAATCTAGAAGATTGTTTCTCCAATTATAGTTCTTTGCTTACTTGCATTAAAATCAGCTCCCCCTTCCTGGGGATACAAGTACCCGAGTTTAAAGATGCCAGTTAACCAGAAGAAAATCTATAGTTACTTAATGATACACCTAAGGCAGGAACCCCACGTTTGTTTATCAGCATAATAGTATTCTGCAAACACTCATGCTCCAACAGCTCTTTCACCCTAATGCCTTCACTGTATTAAAAACTTCTATGCTGAAGGTCACAGATTTCTGCGTGTCACATTCTTACAAAAATAAGTCACATGAGACAGAATTTAGTGGGTCATCCTCAAAAGAGAGTACTCACTGTGTGTCTCTCTCTTCAGGAAAGAAAAAAACTAAAACTTCTTACAGCTGGCTTCTCAGAGCACTAAGCTAAGACTCATATGCTCACACTTACATGAAAAACATGCATTTTTCATTGACACGATTAGCTGTGCACATCAAGATTCATCTCATGAGTCTTTGCACATTGTTCCCTGAACTAAACTGAGGTTATATTACAAGAATCAAGCAAGAAGAGCTAATGATCAGGGAAATTAAATGCCTGCTGCAGAAGAGTTTTCTCTGTGACTGCTGTTGCCAAAGTACAACAAAGCAACTTTTAACCTGAAAGTCCATTAGCTTAATCTTATTCCCAGGTGATTGTTTACTCATTGGTTGTATGTCTTTATAACTTTTTCTTTTTGTGAAACAAACGATTTTCATACCTATTATCATGCTAATGGAAATATAAGTATACCCCTCCTGGCAATGATTAAAGCAATACTGGACAACACTAATTTTCAACATGTTGCATACAGTAATTGAGTTGCCGCAAGAAACTTTTGCTGAATCTATCCAAGCACTTTTTGAAACTCATTTTGAGGAACTGTTTCAGTTAATACGTTTAAAAGTGTTTGTATTGAAAAAGAAAGAGTTTTTCCAATCTGTTGCAGCCAGGTTCCTCATCTCAGGACAAAAGTAAAACTATACAATGTTTTCATGGTGATACTGCACTTTATTTAAGATTTTTAATGACCACTAAAATTTAGTTATGTAAGCAACACAATAATTATTTAAGCAAATATGTATAAAGAATATAAGAAAAATTAAACTTAAATGTAAGAAAAATTATAAAGATAATAACGTCTATGAATTTAATGGAATGTCTGAATTCTGATTATAGCTAGATATAATAACAAACTTAATAACAACTGATTTATAAAAAACAGGAAGAAATCACCTTTAGTAAAATTCTCATCCATAGAATATACCCATTATATATAAATTTAGGGAAAAAAATAGACCAAAAAATAAAAAAAGTGCAAAAGCTTCTGTCCTTTCAAAGACAACATAAAAATTCTACATAGAAGAGAAAGTTTTTTTCTTTCATACTAATCCTGACTGTGAGAAAAAACTTAGAAACTTGAATAAAGTGACTAACAAAAAATGATGATGATCATGATGATATCTAACATTTCTTAGGTATTTACTCAGTCAAATATTTTAAGAACTCATTTGAATTTAGACTAAATGTAAGATTTGAAACCAAGACTCTTCTAGAAGAAAACATAGGGGAAAACTTTCTTGACATTGTGCAGGCAATAATTTTTTGTATAAAATGGTAAAAGCATAAGCAACAAAAATAAAAATAAACATATGGGACATCAAACTGAAACCAGAGAGCAACTGAGTCCAGGGTCCTGCTGCCTGTCATGGCTCAAACAGCAGAGGTAAGGACTGGATCATAATGGTGCCTTTATTAATGTCAGAGGCCAGCAATCTGAGAAGGTGTCAGGTAAACTCCCTAAAACCCACCTTCCCCTTGAGCTTTCACTAGCAAGTTCGTATAGGGGAAACATAGGTATCTGGGTGAGGGAAATTCCCTGGGGTAGTGCCAAAGTGCCCCTTCTTTGGGGAGTGAGGGGAGAGGGAGCTGAGTCGGGAGTCACACAGCTTATTCTCAAGTTCAGCGCCTTTGTTCCAGTGTTATCTCTATTTGCATTAGTATTCCTCTCTTCCCTGGACCTGTGGTTTATAGCCAGTGAAGCTATATATTGTCTGGTTAGGGAGGAGAGGTATAAACCATTGCTTTCAAGTGTCCTCAGTTAGGGAAGATAAGGTCTTGAGATTTACCAGCTGGCTGTTAAGTTGCTCAAACTGTTCGGTTTTGATTAATTTCTTGTCTCAGTTTCCCCATGACACTTGCCCAGGAATATTCTTAGCTTTTTATTATCCTGTCCCCAAACTGAAAAGCTTCTGCAAAGAAATGAAACCACCAACAAAATTAAAAGGCAACTTATAGAATGGAAGAAAACATTTGCAAAGCATATATCTGATAAGGAGTAAATAATTCAAAATCTATAAGGAACTCACACAACTCAATAACAAAAAAATCAAATAATCAAATAAAATTTAGAGAGAGGACATGAATAGTCCAAGAAACAATGTATCAGGCACAAGAAAAGATGATCAACTTCACTAATGATGAGGAAAACACAACTAAAAACTGAAATTAGCTATCACCTCACATCTGTAGTTTGGTCATTATAAAAAAGACAAGAGCTAAGTATTAATGAGGTTGTAGAGAAAAGGAAACCCTTGAACACTGTGGTGGAAATGTAAATTGGTATAGTCACTATAGAAGATAGTATAGAGCTTTGACAAAATTTAAAAGTAGAACAACCACTTCTGGGTTTATATCCAAAGGAAATAAGTCACCATCTCAATGAGATATCTCTACTCACATATTCATTACAACATTAGTCTCAGTGGCCAAGACATGGAAATAATAATAGTCCATTGATAGATAGATATGCAAGAAAAATGTGATAGCACTGGTCAGTGTGGCTTAATTGGTGGGGTGTTGTTCCACAAAGCAAAGGGTCACTGGTTCAATTCCCAGACAGGCCACATTCCTGGATTGTGGGTTAAGTCCAGGTTGCATGTGTGCAAGAGGCAACTGATTAAGGTCTCTCTCTCACATTTATGTTTCTCTCTTCTTCTTCCTCCCTTCCCATCTCTCTAAAAAAATAAATAAATAAGTAAAACTTTTTTTTAAGAAAAATGTGATATATATTTATGGATGTATAATATTATTCAGCCATGAGAAAGAAAGAAATCCTGTCATTTGCCATAACATGGATGGATCCTGAAGGTATTGTGATAAGTGAAATAAGTCAGATAAAGAAAAATACTGTATGATCACACTTATACATTGAATTTTTAAAAAGTCAAACTCAGAATTAGTAGAATGAATGGTGGTTACCAGACACTGGGGGACAGGGGAGATGTTGACCAAAGGCTATAAACTTCTAGTTCTAAGATAAATAAGTTCTGTGGATATAACATGTAACCTGGTGATAATAGTTAACATTAATATATTATATATTTGAAAGTAGCTAAAAGAGGACTATTACATGTTCTCACCACACACACACACGTGCACACACACACACTGTAATTTTGTGAAGTGATGAATGTGTTAACTAATCTGATTATGGTAATTATTTCACAATATATCTATGGGTATCAAATCATCACATTGTACACCTTAAACTTATACCTTATATGTCAATTTTATCTCACAACTGGGGAAAATTTATTAATCATCAAAGCATTTTTAACAATACATGTATTATTATACCCTTAAAACAGGATGAGCTAATGGAGATATAAAAATTTAGATAACTTGTTCCAGATGATCTAAAGCCAACCAAAAATTAACCTACCAAATAAACAAACAAACATATGTATTTTGAAGTTTGAAGAAAAAGGAACAATATTTACTCCAGAAGCTACCCTCTAAATAAGTAATGTATTTTACAGTGGTGATGGTCTGAGAATTTTGTTCAAATTTAGAAATGTTTTCCTTTATTTAATACATGATACAGTATAGCATTGTAGTTAAGAATACTCTTTACAGTAGTCCAATAGTTGAAAACACAGTTTTGTTGGGCAAAATCACTATGCCTTAATTATTTTATTTTAAGAAGAAATTAAAACAGTACTAACTTATTTGGTTATTATTCAAATTACATAATTATATGTAATCTCTTAAAATATTGCCCCACACATAATAAGCTTAAATAATATCATATTTTAATAATAGAAGACTTAAAGTTTATATATTTTTGAGGTGCTATTAACAGATATGATTCAAACATATTAGTTCATATACTGTTATACATACACACTCATGTATTTAAATTTTTTAGAAATTTGCAATTATTTGTTAAAAATATTAATCAACCACAAAATATATCTAAATTAAAATATATTTTAATCTCATTGTTAGAAAGGACTTAGGTAAGTTTAATGACATGTTTTAAGATACTGACTATAATACAGTGCATCTAATTAAAGTGTTTCACTGGCCATGTTAATGAATACATATTTTGAAAAAATAATGTAATGTGAAAGTTATTTAATGATATAATTCATTAAAAATAAAAGTATTATTCTAGCATCTACAACATCAGAGAAAATTTTAAGAAGTAATATTGTGTCCTAATAAAATGCATTAATATACAAATTTAAAATATTATATTTACCAAACATAAAGATGATTAAGTCATAAATAGTGATGATATAAATACCATTACTATTAACAAAATATCTAAAACATTTTTAGGTTTAGTTGGTAAAAATAGATTTTCACATGTTAAAGTAACTGTGGTAAGTTATTACAACATATTCTGATATATTTTATTTACATATCATAGAAAGAAGACATGTGTAAATTGGGAATATTGCTTTAAAGGAAGAATGTATTATCTGTTTTGTTTTGTTTGTTAATCTCTGTAATAGAGACTATTGCTTTTGGGAAGTCATAATGTTTTATGTATAATATTGATATACATAAATTATTTTAGCAGAAAATTCATTTTATGCTAAGCTTATTGCAAAATATTATTTTCCTTACCAGAATATTTTTCAAAATATCCTCAGAAGAAGCCTTTTAGAAAAACAATTTTACCTAGAATTGGTAAAATCATTCAATGTGTGCTAATCATTTCAATGTACTAAGCAAAGTTTTAAAAGTGTATGAATACTGAAACATATAAAAGCTATAATTATATACATGCAAAAATAATATTTTTGTAAAGTATATTCTATGTAAAATACATACAGTATCAACATATTTACAGTACATTAAAAAATCTGAATTTAATTTACAATTTTTCTATAGCTGATCTTCTTAGGATTTATCTTATATATTCAGATATATGTACCCAAATACACCTACTTAAATTTTTCCTTTGGTTACTTAAGAACTTTGGACATTTTGCATTTTGTTCTTAATTTTAATGCTTAGCATTTAATATTATACTATATTATTACCAATAATCACAATACTTTTGAGCTGTCAACAAAAACTATTAATATTACATAATTTTAGAATTGTCAAAAATAAGAAATTTCAATGGTATTCTATATACAATGCATTATCCTTTAACCTTCAAAAAAATCCCTTTAGGCTGCAGTTCAATTACAAAGCATATATAATTCAGTGAAAATAACATGTAAGAGTTCCTGAACTTTAGAAATGAAAAAATATATATATAAGGTAGAATTCAAGCCATGAAAATTCTCACAATTTATTTAATGTAGTAAATGAAAATACAAACAGCAAAAAAACGATAAACTATAGTAAAGTGTGACAGAACTTCATGGTCATTCAGGAAGGAAGACTGATGTAATCACCATGACTTGGGAAACTCTTTAAAAAAATAAAGAAAGAACACTCTTTGTCCAAGGTAAAACAAGTTTCCATATTGCTTGAGGGCACTGGTAAATGTCCCATACCCTCTTCTTTATCTATTAGCCTGGAACTTCTCAGGAATTCTAGAGATTTAGAGGAAGGTCTGGGAAATAAGTACTTTTAAATAGTGTATTAATTATGTCACCAGTATTGTTCTCATATGGAACAAAATGATGTGCAAAGAAACCCATGTTTTCTCAGCTTTTGCTTTTGGATGAGATGGAGTAATAATAAAGCTAGATATTCTTTCTTACCTGAAGCACTAACAAAACAAAGAAGATATATGAAATAATGGTTTGAAAGACATTCACTGCACTTGAGGGAGTAAAAGATGGTGAGCCCTGAAATATGGGAAACAAAGACGAGCCTTACTCATATCCCAGCTTACTGTGCTGAACTTGTAGGTTGGGAGAAGAGCCATTTATTCAGGGAAGATGAAGACAGGTAGAGTTTACTGAATAGAGAACAGGATAAATATTGTTATACCAAACCTAATGGTAAACAACAACTTAAATTATCTTGACCAGTTATTTTGGACAGCAATAAAAAGCTACTTTGTAAGGAACTTAGATATTTTGATATTTCTGAAGGAATCATAGGGGAGTGAATAGATTAGGAGACGAGTTTCATGAATTCCAGGTGACATAAAGTGTCCGCAAGGGAATAATGAACTATTTAAAGCTAGAGAAGTCAGCATAGTTGCATATGTTTATTTCAACCTTCATTTCTAGAGAAAGTATAGAGTAGGTAGAAAATTTTAGGGTAGCCAAGAGAGTACTAAGACATCAGCACGAGGTGAGGGAATTGAGAGTATAATTAAGATAGACTTCTCTTCTTTAGATGTATCTGCTTTCCTCTGTGTTTTTTCAAACTTTGACTTCTTAAATTACCTGTACACATACTGACTTTGTTTTATCTCTTTCTAGTAAAATAGTAATTTATTTATTTCCACGCTTCATGTCACAAAAACTGATCAAATGATTATCATTGACTTTGTTGTTGTTAAAACTCAACCCATATTTTGACTCAATGTTTGAGCACCACTTGACATAAGCATTTCCTCAGTTTTCTTTCCTCTGGATTCCACACATAAAACACTCTTCGTTCCTGAACACTCAGATCCTGACCTCTTATTCACTTTTGTTTTAAACTCTTTATGTTATTATTTCTACATATTTACTCTTAATTACTTGTAAAAATATGAGTAGCAGATTTATCTAGCATGAAATTCTCCTTTGAGGTTTACATTCTACACATGATCACTATATTTCAGAAATCAATTTTTGTGTCATAGATATTGCAAATTTTCAATGAGTAAAACAGAATTCTCCTTTTCACCAAAAATGTACATCTTTTTTTTTTCAATTAGTTTACATTCAATAATATTATGTATTAATTTCAGGTGTATAGCATAATGGTTAGACAAACATATACTTTATAAAGTGGTCCCCCAATATCACAAGTACCTACCTGGAATAGTACAAAAAAAATCCCATCTTTAATGAAATAGTCTATTTCATTTCTCTGTTAAAGATGTTTTTCACAAGAAATGTTAATGTAAATTATATTTTTACATGTATAATCTTTATTTTCTCTAGGGTAAAAACCTAGAAGTGAATTTTCTGTGCCAAAGAGAATGCTCACCTGCAATTTAACCAGATTTATCAATTATGTTCTAAGGAATTTTTCCAATTCTAATATATATTATTGGTGTATAAGATTCTCATCTCAGACAAATTAATTTTGTCAGAATAGATTTTAGCTGCTCTACTGGATATACCATATGATATCCTTATGGTTTTGATGTGTATTTAACTATTAACTAATAATTCTTAGCAACTTTTTATATCTTTATATGCCACCAGTTTTCTCATCTCCCAAAATCCATTTTATATATTTCGTCATCTTTCTAGTGTGTTTTATTTCATGATTGACATGGAGATATTTTATATATGTATGATAGTGCCTACTGAATAGATGCAGTCTAATGTACATAACAATTATAACTCAAAATTCAGTGATGGAGGAATTAAGGAAACTAGACCATTAAAATATTTCTCTATTCTTTTGAAAAGACAAATATCTGATTTACTCATATGTAGAATCTATTGAACAAACTAAACTAACAAGAAAAATAGAGACTGATATATAGACAGCAGGATGACAGCTAAGGGGGGATGGGTAGGGGGTAAATAGATTAAGCAAAAAGGAAGAAGGACTCATGGGCATGAACAACAGTATGGTGATTACAGGCAGGGGGAGTGGTATAAGTGGACTAACTGGTAAGGGAAAAAAATACAATAAAAAATAAAAATAATAAAAAATGAAAAAGCAAACCATAAATAAATACTGGTTAAAAAGAGAAATTGTATATTATCAACTCTAAGTAGTCTGTGAAATATTAGATTATGTATATTGTGAATTTTAGAGTAATCATTAAAAATAGAAACAATATAGCCAAGAGCCAAATGGATAAAATAAGATAGAAAAATAAAGGTCAACACATAACCAAAAGAAGGCAGAAAAGGAGACAAACAGAGAGTAAAACAGCCAAGATTATTAAAAAGTAATAAAATTTCCATGACAAATCTAATTATAACAATAGTCATATTACAAATTAATGTTCAAAAACACTAATTTAAATCATAGAGACATGATAGAAAATCTATATATTAAAATACAAATTAAAGCAACATAACTGAAATATATCTGGAAATAAAGCTAAAGAATTAAATGTTTCATAGTCCTTTTTTATTAAAATGCTAACACCCCCCATTGTCAAAAAAATGTAACTGTTTCCTTTCCAACCTACACCCATCCCAGGTAGTCAACTCAAAATGAAACTGTTCCTTGAAATTTTATTTAACAATACAATGTATTATCATTGCATAATTTGCATTTTTAATGACCTTGTTTAAAGTATACAATATGTACCTTTGATATGTAATATTAAAGTGAAAATTGCAGAAGTGTGTAACAGTCAAAGAAAATTTTATTGAAGCCTCCTCTAATAGAAGAAAGGGGGTCAGAACTGAGTCTAAATGCAACTATGTTGAAACTAAGGGTAGGAAAGATTTTAAGAGCTGGAGTAGTGATAGAACACAATCCGTGTTTGATAATTGGCTTTACGTACAAGAAAGTAAACTTTCTCTTATATTCATAACAAGAGGTAGTTTTACAGCTGGGAGCAAGGCACGCCCTAAGTTAGGCTCCTATCCTCCTACAATTGCTGAGAAAGAAAGAACTATCTTCTTCAAGGACTATATTTCTAAGGATAGCTCTAGCCTTGAGAAAGCATTCCTTGGTTTTAAAGCTAGCAAAAGGCTTTTAATAAGATTTATGTATATCTCAAAGTGTCAGAGAATGAATTTACAATGACAAGTCATTTAAAGTAAGTGCCTTAAGGAGAAGAAGGTCAGAGCATAGAGGCAGAAAAGGACTGCTAGCTAAAGTATGCTCAAGTTGGGGGAAATGGTAGATCTGCCTCAATCATTAAAGGGTCTGATAAAGGTAACAAAACATTTGAGCAATAGTTTTGTTTGAAGAAATAGATGTGAATATTATATTTACTACATATTTTAAGCTATCAAATAAGAAATGGTCCATGCCAGGAAGATTTAAACTGTGTTTATAAAAGATAAAAATCAAAGTTTTGGGATCCAAGGTGGTTGCAGATTAGGTGGAAGCTACACTAATCTCCTTTCAAAACCAAATTGGAATTACAATCAAATTATAGAAAACTCATCCTGAATAACTAACTGAAAACTAGCTGCAGAGAAGCCTTATAACCAAGGACTTACAGAAGAAACCAAATCAAGACTGGTAGGAAGTGCAGAGACATGAGAGCTGGCTGGCTGAGCTCCCTTGGGCAGTAGCTGAAGTTCTGTAGGCATGCCTCAGGCACAGGCAGGTGGGGAGTGGTTCCACCTAAGAACTGTGAGGTCTAAACTCCAAGTATGACTCCTCAGACAAGAGTACCAGAACTGGGAAATTTGCCCACATAACATCCAGCTATGAAAAGCAGATGGGTATGTGTCCACCAGGAAAAGATGGCTAGAGGCACAGTCACCCTCTTAAAGGGCCAACACAAAATTTTGTCTGTAGTCATTTACCCTGGGCCCCAGTGGAGGAAGAGTAGATTAAGACTATAGTGTGTGAAGAGTCTGGGGTTGGTCGCTCTGGGGAGAGAGTTAAAGGGTCAGTCACCAGGACAACTGTGCTCAGTCATCACCCATTCTACAGAAACCATATTTCTTGGGCAAAGGACTCCCCTGCATCCAGCATTAGCCTGAGGGACAGTAATAGCCCCAGGCCCAGGATTCTCTCTTGCCCCACCCTGTAAAGTTTAAGCCCTACTGAGTACAGTTTGAGGCTTTTTTGGTGACTAAGCTTAACAGGCAGCGAACAGGCGGAGGCAGATCTCTGGATGCTTTGGAACTCATGTTGATCAACCCCTACTACCAATGCTTATGAAACCCAGACTCGGTGCACAGCTTAATCTTTTTCACATGCACTTAGGACCAGCAGAGGTAACCAAAAGCTGTGAATCACTGATAGCTACAAACAGGTTACCCAGAGCAAGTCCGAGGTAGTGTCTGACATAAGTCAACAACATAGTCTTTGCAGATGTATCTAGTATATAGAAACAAACACAAAGAGGCAGCCATAATGGCGAGACCAAGAAACAGGTCACAAATGAGAGAACAAGACAATTTTCCAAAAGAAGAGCTAAATGAAATGGAGGCAAGCAATTTATCAGATATAGAGTTCAAAGTAATGATTATAAGAATGCTCAAAAGTATGAAAAAGACCACAGAAACCATAAATAAGGACCAACCAGAAATAAAGAATGCAATATCTGAAATACCATATAATAAATTGGAAGAAATAAACAGTAGGTTTTATGAACCAGTGATTTGGAAGATAAGGTAGAAAAAAATAACCAAAACAAAACAAAACAAAAATGACAACAGATACTTTTGGGACAACATGAAGTGTAAAATCTTCCACATTATAGGGATACCAGAAGGAAAAGAGAGAGAGCGAGAGAATGAGAACCTATTTGAAGAAATAATGACTGAAAACTTCCCTAAAGTGGTGAAAGAAAAGACACACAAGTCCAGGAAGGGTAGATAGTTCCAGAAGATGGACCCAAAAGGGCCCACACTAAGGCATATCATAATTAAAACGGTAAAGCTTAAAGACAAGGAGAGAATCTTAAAATCCTCAAGAGGATGGCAATTAGTTATCTACAAGGGAGCTCCCTTAAGACTATCATCTGGTTTCTCAAAATAAATATTTCAGGCCAGAAGGGGATGGCATAAAATATTCAAAGTGATGAATAACAAGGACTGAAAACTGAAGCTTCATTATACAGCAATATTATCATTAAAAATTGAAAGAGAAATACAAAGTTTCCAAGACAATAAATAAATAAACAAACAAATAAATAAATAAATAAACAAACAAAAATGAATGGAGTTTGTTAATATCAAACCAATATTACAAATGAAAAAATTGCCAATAATTTTTCTATCAATGATCTCTTTACATAAAAATGGTATAATGCTTCAATCTAAAGACATAGGGTGGTTGAATGGATAAGAAAACAAGACCCATATATATACTGCTTCTAAGAGACCCACTTCAGAATGAAAGATACACACAGATTAAAAATAAAGGGACAGGGAAAATATGGGTAGCAATACTTACGAGGTCTGTCCAGAAAGTATCCATCCATGTAATGTGAAAAAATAGAGACATATATTGAAGAAGCCACAAGAAACATTGTACATAGGACAATGGCACCTCAGTCCCCTTCAAAGGAGGCACCTTGGGACCTCACACAGTTCTCTCAATCACCATCAGCTCTCCCATCACATTATCCTGACTCTCATCAGCAGTCTGAACTCTCTTCCCTTTCAAAGTTGATTTTAATTTTGGTAAAAGCCAGAAGTGCAGGGTGCCAAATTTGGGCTGTTGGGCTGAGTCACCTCGGTGATCTGGTGTTTCACCAAAAATCTCTACACCAAATAGGATGCATGAGTGAGGCACATTATTGTGATGAAGTGGCCAATCACCAGTTGTCTATTGTTGTGGCCTCTGAGTCATCTGAATAGTTTCTGTGGAGGAATGTTCAAGCTTAATGCAAAATTTGATGCAAACTTTTTGCTGTACTCAGTCATTTTGAATACAATGACCACACAGTATACTTGCTCACTCAGTGTTGTCTACCATCTTCACTGACTAGTATAGTGAAGTTGTCATTATTTACACGTGCACATTACAGTCTATTTTCCTTGGCTGCCAGGTTATATTGATGTCACACAAACTGTTCTCATTATATTAACAATGGCTGGACTTTTTTTTGGACAGACCATGTGTATCTGACAAAATAAACTTTAAAATCAAGGCTACAGTAAGAGACAAAGAGGGACACTACATAATGATAAAGGGAACAATCCAACAAGAGGATATAACCCTAGTAAACATATATGTACCCAAAATAGGAGCACATATATATATATATAAAGAAAATCATGATGGACATAAAGGGGAAAATTGATAGTACAGTCAGTAGGGGATTTTAACACTCCTTTGACTTCAGTGGATAGATATACAGTATTCTCTCACTTATTGTGTGTATTATGTTCTAGACCCCTCTGCTATAGGTAAAAATCCGTGAAGTAGGAACCTTACATTTATTTTAGTATTTATATATATTTTAAGGCTTTATAAACCCTTCCCACACACTTATAAACCATTTTCAGTCCCTTATTAACCTTTCCCAGTTCTTTATTAACCTTTTCCACACTTATATAAACATTATTTATGTTCTTAAACATATTCTACACTCTTAAACTTAAGGAATTTTAACAACATATATATACAGTACCACAAAATCTCATGATATAGCAGAAAATCCATGATAAATAATTAAATATAATATTTTTTAAAATCCTGCGATACAGTGAGACCATGATAAGTGAACCATGATATAGAGAGGGACTACTGTATTAGATAGAAAATCAAAAAGAAGGCAGCTTTAAATGACACAGTAGATCAAATGGATTTAATTTATATCTTCAGAGCATTGTGAGAATTATCAGGGATATATATGTAACCATCAGTGTGAAGAATGGCACAGGTACCCCTCCTGGGCATCAGTGAGTCAGTCTAATGTCATTCTATTCTGCAGCACTACTTTCCTCATTTGAGTTACTTCATCAGAAACTAGAGCTATATATAGTGTGTCTCATGTGGTTAAGGGCTATTGAAGTACGATTTGCTAGGGCCTTAATGGCTTCATGGGTTAGAAGAGTACCTGTGGGGAGCACAAAAAGGATTAGGGGGTAAAACCACCAGTCAGAGCACTTGACTCAACAGCATGCCTGAAATGAGTCCCCATTTTGAAGGATATTTGGAAGAATATTGAACACTTGCCCTGGGATGTATGCCCCACCCCCTGGGTGCAACAGTCTGATTAAATGAGAGACAAGACCAATTGTATTGGTCACACAGGTCCACAGGGTTCCCATATGATGGGATGGGCCTGTGTCCCACTAGCAGACTGACCACAGGGGTCTGTAGCAGTCATTACCATAATTTTCTTACATGGGGCTGCCAGCAAATCACCTCATGATCTGAACAGTCTCATTTACAGTCCCATTTCTACACTCAATACATACAGGTATGGACTGTCACACTTCTACCTGTAATGCTGACAGTGACTTAAAACCATTCCAAGCCACGTATGTGAGCCATGGCTTGGTGTGGTTGGCCTGTTTCCTCATGAGGGAAAACATCTTTTCATGCATCTGCTTGAAGAGAGGGTCAGCAGCTTTCCAGCCTGGCAGCCAGTCCCTATGTGTCTGGTACACAGGGTGGGTCTACCATGGTAGGACGGGGGAGGCAGCAGTGGGAAATTCAGTGCAGACCCAACAATCAGAATAGTGCTGATGGCTGCTAGCATACTGGCTCACTGTAGAAAGGAGTTTCCAGAGCAGAGTCTGAGGATGATAAAAGAGATGTTTAATCATAACTAATAAAGGTAGATCTTGATGATCTGGCAGTACATACACAGAACATTCCAGACTGTGGTTAATATGGCTATACTAGCTGCCCTGGCTGGTTTAGCTCAGTGGATTGAGCGTCGGCCTGCGAGCTAAGTGTCGCTGGTTCGATCTTCCAGTCAGGGTACATCAGAGAAGGAAAACTCTGACTCCAAAAAACCTCCGCTGCCTTGCGGCATACCTCTTCAGGGGAAAGGCTAAGGGAGTAAACCCCGACAGAAAATCCGGAGCCGGAGTCCCTAAGGCGGTTTGACGTTGTAGTCAACACCGGCAACTCCTGCGGCGCACCTGAACCCAAGCTGTATCGACTCCGTCTTTCCCTTGGACCCTTCAGCTGCGAAGAGAGGGGGGGTCTGCTGCATGGGCAACAGCAGACCCTCCATATTACCCTGCCCAGGCTCTGTAGCTTCAGCGTCATCACAAGATGTCGATTCAACACGGGAGGAGACAGATACCATGTCACTCCCGAGTCGGACTGCACAGCCATTCTCGGCGGTGCAGATAGACTCTTAAGAAGCTACACCATCGTCTCTCGAGACGGACGGCTGCCGACGACGACTAGCTGGTGGATGATCTGCCCATTGGTACCATGCCCTACCTGGCCCTAGGCTAAGGACCTCCTGTATTTGAAGGACAAGGGAGGTGTGCATACTTGCCAAACCAAAGGTATATAAATTTCTTTAGAAATTAAAGTTTGCTGTGGGTTGTAACAAACAAGTGTAAAACCTAGAAGCCATTCCATGGGTGTCAGTTGCAACCCCATGACAAATACTTCCCCACAAGAATCCACGAAGGAACACCAGTGGGACTCTACCTGTGCCTGACAGGGCCAGTAATGATGCTTTTCCCTGGAGGTATGTCTTGGGGTGCTGGCAAGTGCATGCTTTTTTATTGTCCCAGTCCAGGGCCTAGCAGAGGCACCTGTGCACTTAATTGTAGGCAGACAGGTGCCACCCAAGGTTTAGTGAGGAGTTTGACAGGAGATGTTAGTCCTACACTAGGCCTTTCATTCAAGGTTCGCAGACAGTCAGAAAGGTGGGTCATCCAACCTTGGAATTAACTAGAGTTAGTCTTCAGGGCATTTTTTCAATGAGTCCAGCTTTATTAGTGTTGTATGTTAGATGGAATCTTTGATCTATATTGAGGGCATCTGCCCTCTTGTACTTGATGTCCCATGAAAATGAGTGATTTTATCACTTTTGATGATGTCCAGGGTCCCATAGTCAGGACAGAGCTGTTTGAGGCCTCAGACAGTGGCTTATTATGTGGTCCACTTACATGGGTATCCTTGCAGCAAGCCAGTAGTAATGTCCAGACAGGTCAAGGCATAATGTGAGCCTTCTGATAGTGGTAGGAGGCCAATGTAGTTTAACTTCCAGTCAGTTAGTGGGGTGTCCCCTCATCATAGACCACCCATATATTGGGTTAGCTGACAGTCATGCTTCTATGCACAGACAGTGCATTGTTGATAGGACATGACTACAGAGAGATAGGCCCCAAGCTTTTACCACTTCCCATAAAGTCTTCTGTCCCATATGGTGCATCTTTCAGTGGAGTCACTTAGCCATGTCTTCTGCTGGAGCTTCTTGCAACCAGCAGATGTGTGCCAGGTTGTTGGCCTTGACAATGCCTTGGATGCAGAGAAGTTGGTGTCCATTGACATGGTAAAGAATTGTTACCTTTTCCAGATTATGTTCATAAATCTCCTTCCATAAATCCTGCCCCCACAGTGGTTTTTGAGCCACTTGCAAATCATCTTGCTACCAATGGAGCAGTCACAGGGTCAGTCCTCTGTATACTGCCCAGCTGTCTGTGAAGATGGTCACTGGCCCAGATTCTCAGGTTATGACTATCCAGAAAGCTCTCAACTCATCCCATTGACTGCTTTATCCTGAGCCATCTTCCAGGCACATGCTGCCCATGATGGGCTAGTAGGCTATTGCCCTCCTGGTAGGTGGCTGGCCCCAGAGAAGCCATTGGCATACCCAACACCCTCAGTCACAGGGGCTCATACCTCCTTAATAGTAGGCCCAGGCCTGGGAAGAGGAGAGGGGACCTCTGCCTATGTCATGATAAGTAACCAGACCCAAGAGCTGCTGCAATTCTTGGCTCAGAGGACTCATTACTAGTTTGCTTTTCTGTTGGAGATATGCACTCCGCTTTTTCAGAGTGGCTGTCTGTGCTTCTGAATGCTTGGGTCAGTTTACAATGTCATATACTCACCAAATAATGAGATAAGTAGTATGTACTTGAACCTCAGCTGGTTTGGTAATGGCTTCAGTACCCAGGAGAGCCTGTTAAACAGCAATCAGTTGTTCTGTTAGGCTGTATTGAGCCTTTGTACCCTTCCAGAGCAAGGATCAGAAACCAGTTGACACCTTGGTGCACACTTGCTGTTGCCAAAGGCCCCATGCATAGTCTTCAAGGGTGATATGGATGTCTAAATTACACTCCTGAGATTGATCGGTGACCCCCAGTGCTTGTATGGTATTCACCACTTAGTTAGAAGCCTTAAAGACATGGCCATGCTTTTCTCCCTAATCCTAGGTGGCTCCTTTGTGGGTGAGGATATAAAGAAGGTACGCTAGTGGAAGTAAGTGTGGTATAAAACCCACCAGTACCCCAACAACCCTAAAAGTTCTTGTAATTGTTTTAGCTTCTGCAGGATGGGGGAAACCTGAATCTTATCTATCATGGCAGCAGGTAACACCAAACAACACCCAAGAATTTCACAAACAGTCCAGGTCCCTGGATTTTGTTGGCATTGACTGCCCATCCTCAACCCTGGAGGTGAGACAACAGCAGAGAAATGGCACACTTTGGCTCTGTAAGAGAATCAGAAGTCAGCATAATATCATCAATCTAATAGTACAGTCTTGCAGAGGATGGTATAGTTCATTCAGTTAAATCTTCAGCTATAACTTGATGACAAACAGTAGGGCTGTGCAGGTAACCTGGAGGCAGAACAGTAAATATCCACTAATGTCCTTCCCAGGTGAAGGCAAAGTGGTCCTGGTTTTTAGGACTAGTATCAGTAGAGAAAGAGGCACTAGCTAAATCCAGTACATAATAGTATGTGCCCAGCTCATTGCTGAGATGGTCTAGGAGGCTAGCTATATTAGGCATACCTGCAAAGAGAAGAGAAATTATCTTATTTAGTTTTATACAATCTATAGTCATATACCAAGTTCCATCTGGTTTCTGGACTGACCACACAGGTGAGTTGTAGGGGCTGTGGGCTGGCCTGATGATATTCATGTTAGCCAATTTTTTCTCTGGCTTCTCTAATCTCTTTATGGCCAACCAGAATGTGGTATTATTTGGTGGCCATTATTCTATGGGGAGTGGGAAGTGACACATGGGAATGTCTAGCATGCCCCCCTCAAAATGGTCTTCACAACCTGTATTTGAAGGAAAAATTCCTCCATGGTGTTCTGTAGGTATGTGCCAACTAAAATGTTAATTCCTAAGATATACTCAAGGATAGGAGAAACATATACCTTACAGAAGCATGGTGGTATATGCCCTATTCCAAGAGTCTACATTATAGCTTGTACCCTAATGGACTGTCCTCCATAGAAATCAATGGCAGTTATGGGCCCCTTAAATCTCTCTGGGTTATCATAAATAAGAGAACATTCTGCACCTGTATCAACTAAAGCCAACACTCTTTGTACATTCTTTGGAGACCAATAAATAGCAAGTTCAACATGTAGCTTCTGTTCCCCACTGGGTCCTCATAAGTGGGCCCCTTCGCCATCTCCCTGGGTAAATACCCCTTCCCATGGATTGTCCTCTGAATGGGCTGAGTGAACTGCTATAGTTCCAGTAAACTGGTCCAGCATGGGTTAGAGGAGGGTAGATCCCCTCATTAAGCCAGGCTGTCCTACAGCCAGCCATTAACCACAAAAGAAGGGTATTTGTGTGACCAGCTTGAGCTATGGCCCTGTGAATTCTTTGTCTCAAAGAGGGATGGGTGGTGACAGGAGACATACATTTTAATTTATCCCCCATAAGCAAAATGCCATCAGCCTCTATATCCCACAACCACAACAGCCACCTCATGATGGATTTGGACCATTATTATCTGAATTTAGAAGCAAGTTCTACTAGTTTGGTAGGAGTGTAAGTGTTCATCGCAATGTGTGAGGTCTACTGGGGAGGTGGCACTGGAGTGCCCTGTTGCCCTGTGGTGCCCATGGATGTTGGGTCTTAATCTTCTGAGCCATAATCAGATGAGCCATAAGCTTCCCTCCTTCTACCTCTGTAGTTTCCCTGCCCTCATCTATTAAAATCTCTTCATCTGAGACACTTTCACTTTTGGCCATAGGATCCCACATGTGAGGGTTCCAGTCAGACTGTGTGCCATGATCTGTATATGGGTAGGTGCTAGTTGCCATCTCCTTACCCTGACAAAGCAGCAGGCTAGGTCCCATACTTGCTCACTGGTCTGTTCTAACTGTTTCCCTAGGGCATCCTTGTCCACCATTAGAAGGTGCATGTCCCTTTCTAGTTAGAGTTTCTCTTATAGATGCCTCCACCTCTATCTGTCTCTCAGTTACCCTCAACATCCCTGGAAGCATCAGCCAGCCCACAGTAGTGGCAACATGGTGGAGGTCTTTTTTTTCTCTAGGACACACTGCTCTGCCACATGTTGCAAGGTCCGTAGGAGGCCAGCAGGAGCATTGGGGTGTCTCCCCCAATCCCATGGAAGTCCCCATTTATCAAGAAGGTTTGGCGCCTTGTACTACATAGAATTTGCTTGCCTGCCCAGGATTCTTACCAGCATCAGCCCACTTAGCATAATGTCACCTAGAGTTGACTCAACTCGGGGAGTTTTGGGGGTGTCTGAATTCTGCCAACAACCATGCCAATTGTAACATAGGAAGTCAAGTTTAAGGATTTCAACAATTTATTCAGATAAGGCAAAAAAAAAAAAAAAAACCCAAAGAGGACTGGATGGAGCAGACATCAACTTTATACATCACAGGGAGCACCAATGGTGCCAGGTCAGTGAAGAAGGACTTCACATCCCTGAGTCAAAGACTTGTTTTGAGGGGTTCCAGAGAAAAGAGGTACCTGTCCTGTGTATGACTCTAAAACTACATTACCTCAGCATATACATGCAGAGAGAAAATGTCAAGAAGCAGACACAGGAGAGGAATTAAAAAGGGGATAAAAATGGAATTACAATCCTTTTCCAAATACACATTCTTTCTGGCCAAGGGGCCTCTGCCCAGCCTTCCATCACAGGTATTGAAAGAGCCATATCCAGCATGACCCTACAAAAATGTTTCAAAAAAATTCAAGAGGTGGGAAGAATCTCAAACTCATTTTATGAGGCCAGCATTCTCTTAATTCCAAAACCAGATAAAAACACTAAAAACAAATAAAATTATAGGACCATATCAATGAAGATGTTGAAATCCTCAACAAATTATTAGCAAACTGAATACAGAAATACATCAAAAAGATCATTCACCATGATCAAGTGGAATTTATTCTGAAGATGCAAAGTTGGTACAATACCTATAAATCAATAAATGTAATACACCACATAAACAAAATTAAGGCTAAAAACAAGATGATCATATCAACAGATGCAGAAAAAGCCTCTGATTAAATCTAGCAGCCATTTATGATAAAAACAGCAAAGTGGGAATAGAAGGAACACATCTCATGTAGTAAAAGCCATATACTCCTATGACAAACCCACAGCCAACATTATACTCAATGGGCATAAACTACAAGAACTTCCCTTAAGATTGTGGACAAAACAGATGCACTCTTTCACCTCCCTTATTCAATACAGTACTAGAAGTGCTAGCCACAGCAATCAAACAAGAAGAAATAAAAGACCTCCAAATTAAAAAGAAAGAGGGAAAATTGTCATTATTTGCAGGTGACATGATACTGTATATATAGAACCATAAATATTCCACCAAAAAACTATTGGAATTGATAAATAAATTCAGTAAAGGAGCAGGACACAAGATTACTATTCAGAAATCAGCTGCATTTTTATATGCTAATAATAAACTATCAGAAAGGGAAATTAATAAAACAATCTTATTCACAATTGCATCAAAAAAAAGTATCTAGGAACAAATTTAAACAAGAATATAAATAACCTACTCAGAAGATTATAAGGCACTGAAGAAAGAAATGGAAGATACAAATAATTGAAAGCATATGTTCATGAACAGAAATAATTATTAAATTGATCATGCTATCCAAATAAATACACATTTCAATGAAATTCCTGTCAAGATACCAATGGTGTATCTCACAGTACTAGAACAAATATTCCAAAAACTTATATGGAACCAAAAAAGACCCTAAATAGCAACAATGATCTTGAGAAAGGAGGACAAAGTTGGAGGAATTATTCTATCTAATATCAAACTATAGTATAGGGATATAGTAATCAAAACAGAATGGTATGTGCTTAAAAACAGATATATAGGTCAATGGAAACGATAGCTTAGAAATAAACCCATGCTTTTATGGTCAATTCGTTTTTGATAAAGGAGGCAAAAATGTACAATGGTCTAAAGAGAGTTTATTCAATAAACAATGTTGGGACAGATGCATGTAAAAAATGAAACTAGACCACCTTCTTTTGCCACACACAAAAATAAACTCAAAATTGGTTAAAGACGTAAATGTTAAACTTAAAGCCATAAAAATCCTAGAAGGGAACATATGCAATAAAAGCTCAGACACTTCTCTTAGCACATTTTTTTCCTGATATATATCCTTGGGCAAGGAAAACAATACAAAAATATACAATGGTACTACACCAAAAAGATTTTGCACAGAAAAAATAAAATTATCAAGAAAATGAAGTGGCAATCCACTGAATGGGAGGACATATTTGCAGATACATCTGATAAGGGGTTAATATTCAAAATGTATAAAGGACTACAAAAGTCAACACTAAAGAAAATCAATTCAGGTAGCCATGCTGCATCTCCTTCCACAACTAAGAAGGAATACAACTACCTCAAAACTGTAGACAATAAGAAGTTCCAGAAAATTGAGCTGCATGGAAGTCCAACAAACAGAGATATAAAGAAGAAATAATCATCCAGACAGGTAGGAGGGGTGGAGAGAAGGTAGAGAAAACACAGTGTGGAGGTAGCAGTGGCAACAGCAGCTGTGCCCTGCCAGTGGAAAGCACAGTCACACATTAAAATTAGTAGGGAGGAGACTTCTGGCCAAGATGGAGGCATAGACAGACATGCTGTGTCTTCTTCCACAACTAAGAAGAAATACAACTACCTCAAAACTACAGACAACCAGAGGTTCCAGAAAATCAAGCTGCATGGAAGTCCAACAAACAAGGATATAAAGAAATACTCATTCAAACAGGTAGGAGCGGCAGAGCCAGGGAAGAGAGGATGCAGTATGGTGGCAGCAGCAGCTGTGGCAAGGGAAGGCTGGCAGAAAACACAGTCACATGTTTCAAAAAGTAGGGAGGGACACCTGAGGAGCGCTTCCAGCACCAGACCAGACTGCACAGCTCACGGTCCCAGTGACAGGGAAAATAAAGCCTCATTGCTTCTAGTTCATAGTTTTGATCTTCTTTTTCTTAACTAAGTCCCCTTAACATTTCATATAATAATGGCTTAGTGATGATGAACTCCTTCAGCTTTACCTTGTCTGGGAAGTACTTTATCTGCCCTTCCATTCTAACTGATAGGTTTTCTGGGTAGAGAAATCTTGGTCGTAAGTCCTTGTTTTTCATCACTTTGAATACTTTTTGACAGTCCCTTCTTGCCTGCAAAGTTTCTTTTGTGAAATTGGCTGAGAGCCTTATAGGAACCATTTTGTAGGCAACTCTCTGCTTATCTCTTGCTGCTTTTAAGATTCTCTCTTTAAACTTTGGCATTTTAATTATGATGTGTCTTAGTGTGGTCCTTTTTGGTTCTAGCTTCTTTGGGACTCTGTGCTTCCTGGACTTGTATGTCTATTTCCTTCACCAAACTAAGAAAGTTTTTCTTCATTATTTTTTCACATATGTTTTCAATTTCTTGCTCTTCCTCTTTTCCTTCTGACACCCCTATGATTAAGATGTCAGTACATTTAAAGTTGTCCTAGAGGTTCTTAAACCTCTCTTAATTATTTTTTTCAATTCTTGTTTCTTCATTCTGTACTTGTTGACTATTTATTTCTTCCTTTTGTTCCAAATTATTGATTTGAACCCTGGCTTCCTTCCCTTCATTATTGGTTTCATGTGGAGTTTCCTTTGTTTCACCTAGCATATGGAGATTTCTTCCCTTATGTGTTTGTCATATTTAATCTTGTCTGTCAAGTCTGTAAGCATCATTATCACCAGTGTTTTGAACTCTTCATCTGTTAAGTTGGCTCTCTCCTCATCACTTAATTCTCCCACTGGAACCTTGAGCTGCTCTTTCTTTTGGGCCATACTTTGCTGTCTCCTCAATTTGACTGTCTCCTGTGCTTGCCTGTGTCTTAAATAGAGCTGTCACACTTGTTACATTGTAAGGGGCAGAGCTTTAGATATTCATCAGTGTGGGACAACTCATTTCACCATGTTGTGGTGCTATAAGTGGGCGAGGGGCTGGAGAGGGAACAATGCTGCCTGAACAGCACTTTCCCCTTTTCCAGGCACTTCTCCACTTCCCGTGTGAGACTGGTGGCTCTCTAGCCATTACCCTGGTTGTGGTTCCCAGAGTGAATGGGTTTGCAGACATTCTTGGACCATAGGGGCCCTCTAACCAAACAGACTCTGCTGAGAGACTGGCTGTTTCTTCCTCCACTCCAACCTCCACTGGTTTTCATGGTCAGAAACAATGAGGCTTTATATTCCCTGACGCTGGAGCTGTGAACTTGTCTGGGGCTGTTACCATTCCTTCGGTATCCCTCCTGACTTTCATAATGTGTGACTACCCTTTCTGCTGGCCGGCCACAGCCACTGCCTTGCTGATGCCACCACTGCCACCACTGCCACCACTGCTGCCACCACACCAAGTTCTCTACATCCTTTCTTCACCCCTCCCACCTGTCTGGATGAGTATTGCTTCTTTTTACCTTTGTTTTTTGGACTTCCATACAGTTCAATTTTCTGGTAGTTCTGGTTGTTTTTAGTTTTGAATTAGTTGTATTTTTTCTTATTGTTGTAGAGGGTGATGAAATGTGTTTACCTATGCCTCCATCTTGGCTGGAAGTTCCTAATTATTTTTTCTTGTTGCTGCTCTGCTTAGGTGTTTTTTTCTACATTTTATTCCAATTGCTGATTCGATCCTTTGCTTCATCTAACCTACCTTTTATTCCTTCCAGCATATTATTTATTTTTGATATTGCATTCTTATTTCTTACTAGTACTTTTTTATGGTTTCTATGTCTTTTTTTCATGTTGTTGAGTGTCCTTAAAATCATTACTCTAAACTCTGTATCTGATAAATTGCTTGTCTCAGCCTGGATGGATGTGGTTTCTTTAATTCTGTTGTTGCCAGACTTCCATTCAACTTGATTTCTTGTGGGAGACCGGTATGTATGGTACAAAGGGTTGTAGCCACTGTGTGAAGCTGGGACCAAAACATGGGCCCATAGGCAGGCCCATAAGCCTTAACCAGCTGGCAAACGTGTCCCACATACCATGCTGCCATTTCCACACTCCAGGGTGTTTTAGAAGTAGAATAGGAATGCACTGTACTTTTTGAAGCTGATGAAGACTGCTTGCTCTGTATAGCTCCAAATTCTTATCAGTAGAATATGAAAACAAAATGTTTAAGTAAAAAGAGGATTCTTGACTTCTATGATATGCCTTGGGGCCTCCCAGTCTTGCTACCTATCTTCCTATGCTGATTTATGTTTCCCTTTGTTTATTACTCCCAACCACTTGGTGGAGGTCTGCATGCTTACCCTGTGCATTTCTGCATGTAGCAAACTCAATAAAAACCCTGACTGAGAAAAGAGTGATCAGTGATCTCCTATGAGAGACACCCTTCTCCCTCCTCAGACAATATGTTTCTGAGTCAGTTCTTTCATCTGTGCCAAGGGAGCTGCAGGACAGGGAAACTCCCAATTTCTGATGGTTCTGAGTTATGAATGTTCTATATTATAGTTGTAATTTTGATGTGGTTATGTGAAGAGGTGAGCCATGTCTGCTTATGTGACCCTCTTGACCAGAATTCTTTGAGTTGTTTCTAATTTGGAACATTTATATGCAAGGCTTGCATGAATGTTATTGCTCATGGATTCTGGTATCTGTAAGCATGAGATTCTCTAGGATATATACATAGTAGTCAAAATTTTGGGATATATTTAAATTTTTCTAGGTAATTCCAACTTGTTTTCACATCAATTGTAGCATTTAAGTTTCTAAAATTGTAAGAAATTTATCTTTGTTCCACAGGATCACCAATATTTAGTGTTATTCATTTTGTATTTATTTGTCAACACCGGCAACTCCTGCGGCGCACCTGAACCCAAGCTGTATCGACTCCGTCTTTCCCTTGGACCCTTCAGCTGCGAAGAGAGGGGGGGTCTGCTGCATGGGCAACAGCAGACCCTCCATATTACCCTGCCCAGGCTCTGTAGCTTCAGCGTCATCGCAAGATGTCGATTCAACACGGGAGGAGACAGATACCATGTCACTCCCGAGTCGGATTGCACAGCCATTCTCGGCGGTGCGGATAGACTCTTAAGAAGCTACACCATCGTCTCTCGAGACGGACGGCTGCCAACGACAACGACGATTTATTTGTCATGCTAAAGTGATCTAAGAGAACCTCTTTATGGTTCTAATTTTTATGCTATATATAATAACACTGAGTACCTTTTTACATGCTGTCCATTTATATTTTCTATTTTGAAGTATCAAATTATTTTACTGATATTTTCCTTGGTTTGTGTGATTTCTTCCTTATTAATTTATAGAGTTGCTTTACATACTCTTGATACTTGTTGAATGTTGATTCTAAAGGTAGAAAACACTTTCTCCTTTTTAATGTTAATTTTAATAAACAAAAAATCTTAATTATAAGGCAATCAAAGTGTTAATTATTTTCTGAATGGCTAGTATTTCTATATTCTGTTTTAATATAAATTTTATCTTGAAATCACAGAGACAATATTCTTTCCTACTTATACAATAATGTTAAATTTACTTGTACATACAGGTATTAATTCTCTTTGGAATTGAGTCTCACATATAGTATAAAGTATTATTCAAACTTTTAAAAATTTATTTACTAACTAAATATCTCAGTAGCATTTATTAACCAGTGTGTCCTTCTCCGTTTAATCTGCAAACTGCCTCAATCAAATATTGTCTATAAAAATTAATGGGTTTGATTTTGAGTTCTTTATTGTTTTACATCAGTTTCTTTATCCAATCTTTTCTCAATACATAATAGTCTTAAATAGTTTAGATTTATAGAAGCCTTGGTATGTGGTAGAAAAAATTCTTCAAATAAATTTTGTTTTTATCAATAATATATTGCTTATTTTGTTCTTTGTCACTTCAATTACATTTAGAATTAGCTTGTTATGTTCCATTTTTTGAACATCATAATTATTTTAAAATTTCTTTAAATTTATAAAATCATTTGGGAAAAATGGCATCTTTATGATACTTACTATATTAATCTTTAAACATGATATATCTCTCATTTTGATACTTCATACTTTAGGTTGCTTTCATCAATAGCATTTTTAAAAGTTCACTTGCTGATTTTTGTTGCTTATAGATAAAAAGTATAACAATGTATTTTACAATCTCTTTGTATCTTACAACAACTTGACAAATATAATTTTAAAAGGATTTCCTTTCTAATCATAGATTTTTAAAATGCAAATATCCTTGTGTTTTAAAACTTTGAAATTTGTTTCAGAAAACCATGAATGCAAATATTATTCTCATATGACAGATAGTAGTAGTTTTTACCAACACCTACTTTTCCTTCCCTTCCAATTAGAGAACACTCAATTTTTTATCCCTGTTACATTCAGGCATGGTATCCTCACCTTATATGGCTCAAGGGCAGTCATAGAAGTGATGTATGTCAGTTCAAGGCCACAGCAAGACCTGTCAGTTGCCTTTTGCTTTCTAACACAGTAAAACTGATGGAGACCTTTGTGTGACAATGGTATTGCCAAAAAGATAAATAGCTGATTAGATAGATGAAGAAGCCACTTATGAGAACTTTTGGTGCAAATATAAGCAGCTGGTCCAAGAGATAAGCACCTCTGTACCCTAAGATTATGACTATTTTGGAAAACAGTAAAAAAATGTATTGATTAAGAAATAACAAAACTAGTTGACTTATATTACTAATGATGTAATGTTTTATGTAATCTTGGGCATAACCAATCAGAATCAGGCTGATGCAACTGCAAATCAAAAACACTGAAGTTTACTAATACATAAAACTTAACTCTCTGAGTCCTTCCTAATGCACCTAATCATCTGAGAACTGTCACATGATAACAATAAGGAAGCCCTAATCCTTTGTGAGGATGGGGAGGCTTTGTTAAGTTGAAGGAATATATCACCAGAGAACGTACCAGATGGTGAATGGTGGCCGAACCAGGGAGCATGACACACCTACGCTCTTTCCTCTCTCGATTGCACACAGTTGCCCTTTGCTTGCTGAGATAAATAATAGTCAATGGTTGTTAAAACTGAAATGTACTCTATTTTGCTATTATTGCCTGTTCTTCAACAACACGAACCCAGGTCCTTGTTTTAACCTTGAGATATAATGCCTGAGAATAAAACACTTACAGTTACAAATGTCCTACATTTTAAAATATAAGTAATTGTGTCCATTTTTGTTTAAAATTTAACATTTCATAAATTTAATTAAAACTATACCAAAACAATCAAACACCATTCTGGAAATTCTGGAAACCAAACAAAATTCTGAAATTTTGAGACAAATTACAAGACTATTTACACTGTTATTTGTAAATGAGAAAAAAGAAGGGAAAATTAACATTTTTTTGGAAATTGTGAATATGAGAAAACAAAATATGTTGAGAATTTTTGATAGCACACCAGTACCCCCGTTTTCTATATATTTATATATATTTAACATAATAAACTAATTAATTGCATTGTACATATGCATTTTATCAGTAAGCCAACTAACTGAAAAAAATGTTACTTCATTCAGGTTTTGATAATAATTCTATAATTAAAGTTCTGATGTATGCTCAAAAGAGCCTGTCTCAACTTTGCTTTAACCTATTATCTATTTTGTTAAAAATCAAATTCTTTTGTTCTCCATTAATGTCATTTAAGTTTCAAAGTAAATTAGGTATTGTCACCAAAAGCATATCAAATCAATGGTAATACTAGTAAAAAAAATTAATTTGAAACATTAAAATCATTGTGTGCTTAAGGTCTTCCTATTTGTCATAAAGTTCAGTGTCCTAGGAAGTAAAGAAGTATAAATACAACATAGGTCATTATCCATGTCAAGTCTATTTTACTCTTTAATTTCCAAGCTACATTTTTAATGTAAAATTTGTTTGATTTTTTTACTTCTAGGCTAATTGGCAAAAGATACCAGTCCTTTGATAATTACATAGAAAGAGTTTCACTGTTGTCATTTTGTCCTTGTAAGGCCCTATTCTTTCTCAGATGTCAATAATAAAGTCAAACTACTCAGATAAATTGTATATAATTATACAACAGAAGGTTTACTAGGACAAAATGTACTTAGAAGGTATATTAAAGCAAAAAAGTACTGTGTCTAAAAATAATATATTTTGCATGATATACCAAGTAAGCAGAAGTAGCTGACAAGAATAACTTTGTAGAGGCATTAGAAATTTAACAAACAAACAAACAAACAAAACAACAATGGCAACAACAAGAGAATAAAAATGGGAAGGAAGGAAAGAGGCAGCTCATCTTTTCATAAAAACAATTGACTTCTTGGAATCTATAAAATTTAATGTCACTTTGTTTCCTAGTTTTGCATAGTTGTAGAAGGTATGCAGATTAAAATGTTATTGAATGTTGATACACAGAGCCATATATATGGAACAAGAAACTTCTTAAAACCATGAGCTTCTCCATCCGTAACTTCTCTGGGATAAATAGAAAAAAGAGACAGAAATGGAAATGAATATATACGCCCCCCCAAAATGATAAATCCATTTTTAGAGTTGAAGTTACTGTTATTTGCCAAGTTATTATGAAGCACCCATGTGCATACAAAGTTTAATAGCAATACTTATATAGATACAAAAACTGTAACTTAACTAAAATATCAATCGATCAGTTAATGACAAATATGTTAGCAGTTTTATGGCATGCTGCTATTATTTTGCTAAACAAGATAAATTAGCAAAATAAGTTGAGTGGAAATTAATTTACAGTAAATACATGTCAGCTTACGTACTATGTTGTATTGCTGAAATGTCACGTAGTGTGAACTTTATTGTACTGGATAATTTAATTTCTTAAATTAACTTTCCTTTGAACACTATCTTATTATTTTGTTATTTCCCCAAGCACCAAACATGGGAAAGGAAATCTATTCCTTAAGTTTATAAATACAGAATCAAAACATATTTAATGAGTTGATAAACACATCCAACATGTATCTCTTATATAATGAAACTCCTATAAAGGTTTATAACTGTCTTTTGATGTTTAGATTTTCAATTTTCTTTTGCCCAGTTTAAATGTATATTATAACCCTTTTCACAATAATTTAAAGTGTGCTTTTAAACTTTTTAAATATAAACTGTATTTTGAAATCAAACACAAGAAAGAATGTATGTCTGTTTAGACACATATGCTCCGTTTAGTACTTTTAAAAAGTTATTTTTATACTGATCTTGAATAATTTTAGAGGAATAGTAAAGTACACATTTATGTATGAATGGTGATTTCATTTCTATATCCACTAACAAACACAATTGTAACCAAATTAATTATCTCATAAGAGTGAATGTGTGTTAGATGTCACCAAAATGGTCACATACAAGGCTTCAGCATTTTCCTCCTCCCATGGACACACCAAGATATACAGCTATGCATGGATTTATACCATCTGAGAGAAATCCAGAAACTAGTTGAATAACCCCTACACATTGGGCAACTGAGAAAATACCAACACCAAAATGGATATAAAACGGTTAGACACACTTTGGCTATATACCCCAAATCCAGCCCAGCATCTTAAAATTGGGAGGAAACACAGAACTCCTAGCTTCTTTCTGAGGAGGGAAGATTTTACATCAAGCCAATACCTCATCTTTTAAGGCTGCTACAGAAGGGACAGACCCTCAAATCATCCAGCTCCAATAGCCAACGGGGTCTGCATTCATGAATCCCACAAGACTATAGCAAAGAAGCATTTGCTAAACAGGTGTTCAAACACTCACCCATAGTGGCTGTAGCTCTTGCTCAGTTTAGAGGGAACAGATATCTCCCACTTTTTCTCTGGAAGGGGTTTGACAGCATTTTTTCCCAGCTGCTGACTGATTCGTTGCCTCCTAATCAACCCCTGCATGTAGGGGCTGACTAGTTTCCTTCCAGAAGCAGAAAGAGCCCAAGAGCCCTTTCCCAACCCTCTCCTTCCTGCTCACTCTAACAATAAAACCAAGTCACTAGCTTCTCCTTTCAAATAGCTTGTCCACACATCTAGCCCCCCAACAATTTATGGCCCTCAAATCACCTACTTTTGTTAACCAACAGAGTTTGCATTTATGAGCCCTACAGCACTATAGCAAACAAACAATTTTTAATGGGCGCATGAGCACTCTCCATGACAATCTACCTGAACTGAGTGCAGAGGAAACAGACAAAAAAGCCTACCCCACAGTTTCTCCCTGGAAAGGGTTTAGCTGCAACTGTCCCAGCTGCTGCCTGAGGGTCAGGCTTCTAATCAGCCTGTATCTAGATGCTGTTAGCTAATCTTCTGGGAGCCTAGAAAAGCTGGCGGCCACTTCCACTGCATTTTCCTTCAGGCTTTCTCTAATAAAAACAAGTCTCCAGCTTGTCCATAGAAAGAACTTTTTCACATACTTAGTGTCCTAAGTTTTGTGGGGTCACTGTGAGACAGGTCTTCAAATTACTTAGCTTTTATAGTCAATGGGACTTGGCATTCATGAGTCACACAGGACCATGTTAAACAAAAATGTATTTTTAAAGGGCCTCAGGAACTTTCTACAGTTGTCCCCTCAATCTCAGTACAAAAGGGTGATGCCCATTCTCACCACTCTTATTCAGCACAGTTCTGGGACTCTGAGCTAGAGCAATCAAGCAAGAGAAAAATAGTAAAAGTCATCTAAATTGGGAAGGAAGAAATAAGTGTCACTTTTCAAAGTTGACATGATTCTGATATAGAAAACATTAAGAACCCCACCAAAATTGTCAGTGTGTATGTTATGAAATAAAGTTCAGTGAATTAAAAAAAAAAATAGAACTCCACCAAAACACAATTAGAAACAATAAACATCCCTGTAATGATATGCCAATGTTTCAGGTTCAATCTCTAGTCAGGGCACACACAAGAAACAACCAAGAATGCATAAATAAGTGGAACAACAAATTGATGTCTCTCCCCCCCCCTTTTTTCTCTCTAAAGTGAACAAGCAGACCATCAAACAATGAAGCAATAAGTAAAGTTGCAGAATAAATAAAAATCAGTGTATAGGCCCTGACTAGTGCGGGTCAGTTGGTTGGGTGTTGTCCTGAAAAGCAAAAAGTTGCCGGTTTGATTCCTGGTCAGGGCACGTGCATTTGATATGCGGTCAGGGTATGTATGAGAGGCACACAATCAATGTTTTTCCCTCACATTGATATTTCTCTCCCTCTCTTTCTTTCTCACTTTCCTCTCTCTCAAATTAAATAAATACATTTAAAAATCAATATACAAATCTTTATTGCTTTCCTATATATTAACAATAAAATTTCAAAAAAATAAAAATAATTTATTTTGCAATTGCAAACAAAATAATAAAGTAACTGGGAATAAAGTTAATAAAGGATGTGAGGGACATATATTCTGAAAACTACAGAGCATTATCACAAGAAATTGGAAAAGATACATTGAGATGGAAGATATTCTATGTTCAAGAATTGGGAGAATCAACATAGTTAAAATGGCCATATTACCCAAAGCAATATGTGTGTGTGTGTGTAATATATATATACATAAGTATATATATATAATTCCTATCAAAATCCCAATAAAAATTTCAAAGAATAGAACAAAAGAAAACAATCAGATTTGCATGGAACAACTAAAGACTCTGAAGAGCCAAAGCAATCTTCATAAAAAAGAACAAAGCTGGAGACAGGAAAACAGACACACAGATCAGTAGAACAGAATTGAGAGCCCAGAAATAAAACCACATGTATATGGGTAAAAAATTTTGACAAAGGAGCCAAAAACACACAATGGAGAAAAGAAATCTTCTTCAGTAAATGGTGCTGGGAAAATAAGAAAGCCACATGCAAATGAATGAAACTAGATTGCACTTACTGCCTATATACAAAAATTAACTAAATATGTATTGAAGACTTAAATATGAGATCTAAAACAATAAATTACATAGAAAAAAACATAATACTTAACTTGGTCATAGAGTATGTTTTATGAATTTGACCCCAAAGTCAAGGGAAGTAAAGGCAAAAATAAAAGCATGAAACTATATCAAATTAAAAACTTCTGCACAGCAAAGGGAACTGCTAACAACAAAAAAAAGGCAACCGACTAGATGGGAGAATATATTCTCAAACAAGAACTGCAACAAGGGGTTAATATTCAAAATACATAAGGAACTCATATCACTCAACACTAAACAAACAATCCAATTAAAAAATGGGCAGAGACCTGAACAGACACCTCCTCCAAGAAGACACATTTTTTACAACAGATATATGAAAAGATGCTCACCTTTAGTAGCTATTAGAAAAAAACAGATCAAAAGTACTGTGAAATAACCTCTCACACTTGTTAGAATGGTTGTTATTAACAAGACAGGTAATAACAAATGTTGGATAGGTTGTGGATCAAAAGGAACCCTCATTCAATGCCAGTGGGAATGTAAACTAATACAACCACTATAAAAAACAGTATGGAGGTTCCTCGAAAATTAAGAATAAAATTATCACATTGTTACAGAGTGGGCCCCCCCCCCAAGTCCCCAGAGCCTGCAGTTAGGGGATGGAGGAAGGGGGCAGCTTTCAAAATGCCTTTGCATATCTATGGCTGTTATCTAGTGTCTTATTTATGCAAATGTCTTTGATTCTTCCAACTCCCCAAGGAGATGGGAGGGGTTTTCACCCTAGAATGGTGAGGAAAGAGCAAATGGGGCCTGAACAAGGTTCTGCAAATGGTCAGAACCGGTTACCCTGCCCACTGCATCACAGCCCACAGTCAGGGATTTAAAAATAAGGTGGCAGCCATTTTGGAGAAGAGAACCATGTAGTTTGCAGAGAGGAGAGATCCATGTAATTTACACGGAGGCTGGGAACTCCATGTGGTTCTGAATTAAGAATTGGAGAGCACTGCAACACAGGCAAAACCTCCCTGATTAGGTTTGAATGATTAGGAGCTGCTGGTAAAACTGAACTGTGTCTGGGAAGTAGGAAAACTATATCTCTGACTTCTCTAAAACTAGCCTGTTTGGCAGGGAGAAACAGAACTATGTGTTTGTGGGTGTTTTAAAGAAAATAAAACTTACTTGCAGATATCTGCTAATAATCTATATCTGTATAACCTTTAATTAGACAATTATTTTTCTCTTCACCAACCTCTGGTATTGAGAGTTATGCTTCCAGCAGCGGGCAATCAGGCCCCTCATAAATGAACAGCCCATGGGTTCTGTTTCAATTGAGGCAGCCCATGGGTTCTCTTACAGTATGACTCAGAAAGCTCTCTTCTGGATATCTGCCCAAGAAACTTGAAAACATTTATTTGTAAAAATATATGCTCCCCTGTGTTCATCCAGCTTTATTTATGGTGGCCAAAACATGTAGACAACCAAAATGTCCTTTGACAGAGGATTGGATAAAGAAGATGCAGTATATGTATTCAATGGAATACTACTCAGCCATAAGAAAAGATGAAATAATATCATTTGAGACAACATGGGTGGACCTGGATAATATTTTGCTAAGCAAGATAATTCAGTCAGAAAAAGCTAAGAACCATATGAGTTCACTCATATGTGGAACCTAAAACTTAAATTCATAGACACAGATAACGGTATAGTGGTTACCAAAGGGAAAGGGGTGTTGTGCTAGTAAAAGGTAAAAGGAGCCAAATATATGGTGATGAAGATGATTTGACTTTGGGTGGGTGGGCATACAATGCAATAAACAGATCATATATTATAGAAGCATACACTTGAAACCTGTGTAGTCCTATTAACCAATAATACCACAATAAATTTCATAAATGAACAATCCCTGAATATATAACCTACAAAGAACATATGTAATATTTCTAATTTTGTGAAGCTGGTTTCACTAAACCTGGAGATTTTTATAATCATGTTTGGGTATACTCAGGTCAATATTAATTAAATGTCAATGAGGAAATTTAACAAGAGAGAAATCTGGACTAAATAATTATAAAAACTCTGTTCAATTTTAAGGTTTACTTATTCTGAAACTGAGTAAACTCTTCTGTGATTCATGTAGCTTTCTTTACAACAATAGTGGTGTTCACTCGGTCTACTGAATCCCTGCAAGGTCTGATGCAACTGAAAAATAATATCAATCAAGTCCTGGCACAGTGATTTCTTCTGTCCAAATGATCAGATAGATTTGGCAATAAATCAGTGTGTGTGTGTGTGTGTGTATTGAGTACTACTATCATCAGAAATATTTTGACTTTGGGTGGTGAATACATAATATAATATACAGATGATGCATTATAGAATTGTACTCTTGAAAATATATAATGTTAAAGGCCAATATTACTCCAATAAACTTAATAATATTAAAAAATAAATAGTTAATATGAAAAAAATTGAAAATTTTTATTTTGACACTTGAATATACTGCAGATTGGATATGACTTCAAATTAAATTAAGTAGCATCATAAAACACATGTCTAAAATTAAGACTAACATTTATCAAGAATGGCTAAGCTTTAGAGAAAATTAATGTTTACGTGCTTAGATTTTACCAGTTTGCCATTAACATGTGTTATTTCACATAAAGAAAAAACTGCACTATTTTACCTATTTATATTGTACTAATATGTACATGTATAGTACTTGAATTTTAATAGAACCCTCATGTGCATGTAAAATTTTAATAATTATTAAATTATATTAAAAGTAAATTAAGAGTAAATGCAGTTGTGCTTAAGCAAGAATGAGTTTGTCCTCCAGAAGATACTGGCAATGTCCGTAGACATTTTAGTTTTCAACAGAATGTGAGGAAGTGCTGTACTGGAAATCAGTGTGTAGAGGCTAGGGATGCTGCTAAGCATCCCACCATGGACAGCAGCATTATGCATAGTGAAGAAAAATCTTGCCCCAAATGGAATGATCTGAAGTTTAGAATCCATGAATTAACATGGAAAAATTATTATACTGTTTTGTAGTGGGCTTCATTTATTATCTTTAAAAAAAGTACTTTCAGTTAATATTGAGGGAATTAAAATTAAGCATGAAACAGAGGAGCTGAGCAAGCTTAATTATAGACAATTTTAAAATTTTGGGAGCACACTTTTTTGTAATACACATAAATTGATAACATAGAGGGGAAGGCCAGTAGAAATGCACTTTGCACTGAGAGAAGAGAGTATGAGAGGATATAATTCATATGAGAAAGCATAAGGCTCCACAGATATAAAAATGTTAGAAAACTGTTAATGAACATTTGCTATTAGACTAAGATTCAGCTGAAAATCTTCCTCTTCTTCCAATACTCATAATAGTATATTAGCAATGCCTTTTGGCAAACATAAAATTGTCACTGGGGCAGCCTAATCGTCAAGTAAGTTCCTTTAGGTTTAGAGGGTTTGGATTTTCTTTTAATATTTTTTTTGTTATCAACATTTATTTACTCATATAAGTATTAGAATAATTAATTGGAAAACAAATCTTATTTCTTCAACTCAACATTCCCTCAGATATTCTAATGGAATGTCAGGGAAAGAAGAGCAACTTTTCTATACTTGCATTCTTTCTTTCTCATACAAATTAGAAATCAGTTATTTTTAAAACTGAGTAGCAGTTGAACAATATATAATTCATATGTTCTCCATAAGATTTCTTTACCAGTAAAATAATTTAAAACAAATAAAATATGACACAAATTCCTCACAGTTCTTCAATACTTTTTTAGGTGCCATCAAGTATCAAATAAAGTTGTAGGAAACTCTAAAAATTCAAATAAGCTTTAAATTTCCAAAAATAAATTATAACAGCTTTATGATGAAAACACACACACACACACACCCCTAATATATTGGTCTTCTTGCTCTGCCAAAATAAAATACCATAGGCTGGGTAGCTTAAAATACAGAAATTTATTTTCTCTCAGTTATGGAGGTTGAAATTTCAAGATCAAGTCACCACCAGTGTTGGTGTCTGACAAGGTCTCTCTTTCTGGCTTGCCAATGGCCTCCTTATTGCTATGTTCTCATGTGACCTTTTCTCTGTATATGCCTGGCAAGGGGGCGGGGTGAAGAAAGAGAGATACAGATGTAGAGAAATAGAGAGAGAGAGATCTCTTGTGTCTTCCTCTTCTTATAGTATACCAGTGCTATTAGATTAGGACTCTACCCTTATGACCCCATTTAATCTTAAATATCTCTTTAAAAGCCCTACCTCTAAATGCAGTAATTGTTTATTAGAACTTCAATCTATGAATTTTGGAGAAATACAATTCAGTCCATAAAAGTTTTTATGATTTTTCTGCTTTCTGTGATTGTGATAATACATAAAATAACAATAATATAAATTCAAGTTTCATTTTTTTGTTAAAATATAATAATTTTATTGGTTAGTAGATTTGCATCTAATGGGCTAGTAGGAGAGATTTTTTAACAAATCTACTGATATCATGATATGTGTGTTTATTCCTATTGATTTAGAGATTTCAGAGTGAGAGAAAGAATCTTCTTGCATAATGGCTTATATTTACATTTGAAAATACAAAATATAATTATGAGGATAAAGAGGAGCAGAGTTAGGTGTAGTTAAGGGCTTGGAGAACAATAGAGAGAATTGGAAAATTAATCAGCTTCCTTGAGAAGGCAAGGATAAAACATGAAAATATAACTTTCTGAATCACTGTGGAAAATTAGTTAAAGTTGGTAACTATAATTTAAAATGATCATAAATTTAAATTTCACTTCTATTTTATCATATAAAAGAAGAGAGAAATTAAACAAAAGTTAAAAAAATAAAAATAGTCATGATTTCTGAAGCTATTAATATTTACTTTATAGAGACTGTGATAAATACATTTACTGGATTATTTTATTATTTTAACAGTTATTCTGTGAAATATGTACAATTACTATCACTTAATGGTTGAGCAGACTGAGGCTTACAAATATTTGAATAATTCTCCAAGTAATGATTAATCTAATATAAGAATGTCGATAGTCTGACTTCTTTAAAAACAAGACTCTGACTTCAGTTTCTTCAGAATTTTGGCAGATGCATATGGTATGACATCAGAATTATGATAAAATTAAATTTACGTACAAGATTAACTTAAAAGTTAAATCATGCAATATTTGCTAATTTATGTTCAGAGTAAACAATAAGAAAAATTTAGACCTGGGGAGGTCAATGGTTATTAATGTAATAAGGAAGAAGAAAAAATGGATTTGGAGTACTTGAGTTTGTGTATGGAAAGGAGAAGAAAGAGGGGTGGCTGCATTGTACAATGGTTGGTGACACTTTTCTGAATAAAAATATAAATTTTGATTGCTTAAATTAATGAGGATAAGTGATGAGAAAGACATTGGAAAATGGGTCAAAAATCCTAGATGACAAAATCCAGGGTTCAGGTTATTCAAGGATTATCAATGAACATAAAATGCAACAACGATGTCATCCAGATCTGATGTGCACCCATAATCGAGTCATCAATGAATTAAAGGATGTGAAGCTAATTCAATATTAATAATAGGGCACTAAAATACTTTCATTTTTATTTATATTCTGAGTGAAGATGAAATGATAAGGAAGCAGTAACGAGTTCAAAGACAAGAATTTTCTCTCTCGCTCTGAATTAGGAAGAATTTAAATACATAAATTTTTTCCTTCATGATTGCAGGAGAATTTGTGTCCTCTGGGGATGGTGAGATTTCATTTTAGAAGATAAGGCAAAGGAAGTGTTCATAGAATGAATTATGGATATAGTGTGGACTAATTACAGAACAGGCATTCAAGAGATTAGATGAAAGTTGAAGAAGAAGAGTAGTCATGAAATATAGAGTAACTGGAAAGAAGTTGAAATGAGCAAGGGTGTGACAATTTAGTACATCATAGATTAAAGAAGAAAATTACATGTTAATTGGAAATTAACAAATAGCAGCAAATAGTGATGTTAGGCATGAAGTTAAACCAAATAGTCATTTTGAAGGTGCTCTGCATGGGTACTTCACAGATTGTAACTGTGACTTTGAAATCAGATCTAATATATATAAGCTTGTGAGTTGGCATTAATTTTTTTCATGGTCTGCTAGTGTTGGTATATGCAGTAAAGATAACATTGCCAGAAAGCAATAAGAAAGCAAAAAATGAATTGTATCATTCTTTATTCTGAGTTTGGGGGCTAAGGCTAGTGTTGGCAGAGGCCAAAAGACATATATGGTTCATTGTTTTGCAGAAACGACAAGATTTCATCTTCAATGTCCTTTTGGGTTGTGGGAAGTACTTCACTTAATCATTTCATAGTCATCGCAAAGTATTGATTCTTTTCTTCTCTGTGTTTCAATAATATTGCTGTGGTATGTATATCATATATATTTTTGTGAAATTGACCACGTTTATTTATAAAATGCTACATTGAATAGTGCCCCATCAGTTATCTATCCTCCCAAGTAGAAATCTCCCAGGATTTTTATACCAGAGGCTTTATTCAAAGAAACATTTCTCTAGAGAAATTCCCATTTTTATTTTATTCCCTCACTCATGAGAAAGAACCTGATAATTATATTTCTAGATCCAATAAGGAAATATATACAGATAAATCATAATAGTGACTAAAATTGCACCACTATGCTTTTATAAATGTACGAGGTCTGTCCAGAAGGTATCCAGCTATGTAATATAAAAAATTGAGACATTTATTGAACAAAGATACAAGATACAAGAAACATTGTCATAGGACAATGACACCTGTCCTCTTTAAAGTAAGCACCTTAGGACCTTACACAGTTATCCCAATTTCCATTAGCTCCTCCATCGTATTTTCCTGAAATTCGTCCACTGTCTAAAACCTCTTCCCTTTCAAAGGTGATTTTACTTTTGGGAAAAGCCAGAACTCATGGTGCCAATTCTGGGGTGTCGTGGTGCTAAGTCACCTGGGTGATTTGATGTTTTGCCAAAAAACTCCGCATGAGGCTGATGCATGAGTGAGCATGTTGTCCTGATGAGGCTGCCAATCACCAGTTGCCCATAGTTCTGGCCTTCTGAATCATTCAAATAGTTTCTACTGAGGAATGTTTAAGTTTAACACAAAATTTGATCTAGATTCATTGCTCTACCCATTCAGTCATTTTTAATGCAACAGCCACATAGTACACATGCTCACTCAATGGTGTCTACCACCCCTACTGACTAGTACACTGAATTCATCATTATTCACTCATGTGAATTCCAGTCCACTCTCCTTGACTGCCAGCTTACATCAATGTTGCACAAACCATTCTCATTATATTAACAATGGCTGGGCTTTTTCCAGACAGAACTTATATTACCACATGAAGATATAAATTTCATGTAATTTTCAAATATTTCTATTTTATTTTATTTTATTCTCATATTAACTTTAATAATTTATTTATTTATTTTTTCCATTCCACACATATTTACAAAGTGTTACATGTTTAGTATTTTACTAGTTGCTTTGACTTGAAAGAGATAATGGATGATTACCACCCTGGAGGAAACAAAATGAACAATGTAATCAATATAATAGAACTATGCACAAAGGATACAATACTAACACAGAAGAATGACAGTCTGTGTATATAACAATGTATCTCAGCAATGTTTTTGAGAAAGAATTGACATTACTGTGTAATTATGAAATATAAATAAGCTTTTACCATGTATACCAAAAAGAGTCAAAAGCCAAAATGGACTTACACTTGCTAAGATCAGATCTATAAAGTGTCAATAAATTGCAGTCAGTTTTGTCCTGTGGGGATAGTTGCATTCTTTTCAAAGAACATATAGTTGATTCTTCAATAACAGGAGTTTAAACTGCATGAGGATACTTATACGTGAATTAATTTAAGTAAATACTGTAAATGTATATTTCTTATGATATCCTTAACATTTTATTTCCTCTAGCCTGCTTTATTGTAAGAATATAGTATAGAACACAGATAACATACAAAATATTGTTAATCGACTGTTTATGTTATTGTTCAGGTCAACAGTAGGCTATCTGTAGTTAATTTTTTTTTTTTTACTATGAGGATACATTTATTAAAGCTGGGGATAGTAAAACGAGCAAAGGCTTAGCATAGAAGCAGCAACAAGAGAGCCTAGGCTGGGCTGCTTTAGCTCACTGAGAAGTCATAGAAAATGGGGCTTTGGGGACAGGTTCATGGGATTAGCCTGGGTCAAGCTGCCAGCTGGGGGTGGGGAGAAAAAGGAAATATCAAGGGTTGCTCCCCAGAGGGAGAGAGCCCACACTGGGTCCTTTGTCTTGAGGCTTTTATTTCTTTCTTGCAGGTGGGAATTTTAGGGGAGGTCCCTGCAGAGGGTTTCAGTAGAATATTCATCACAACCCTAAAGGGACTCACCTGGAAAACTGTAGTTAAGGTTTTAGAGAATCAAAAGTTGTATGTGGATTTTCTATTGTGCAGTAGGTCAGTGCCCCTAACCTCTACATTGTTTAAGGGTCAACTATATGTAATATTCTAATAAGTTGAAGTTGCAACTTTCTTATATCTAGCAATCCATTCTGAAGTGTGAAGATATAAGGGTGGGGAAAGAGGCTTGTGAATAGTTATATTTTGCTTTTATTCTTTTCATAATATTTGGGGAAAAGATTGACTTCTGAATGAATGAATAAAATAATACCAGATGATTATTATTTCAAACATCCATTATAGTCTATATGCTTTTTATAAATTATTGGTTTGATTTAAGTTGAATTTTTTAATTCCTATAAGGTAAGAAGGCATATAGATAGATAATAAATACACAGATATAATTAATATCAATAATTCAACATTAATATTATATATGATATAGAAGCCTCCATATGCCATTAACCAAGACACCCTTAATGATTTCCTCAGCTTGACTAAACTTTATACAGTTTTCTTCCTGAGTAGGCCTCTTGCCACACTTTTCTTGGAGCATTGACATTAGAAAATTTGTAATTGTAAATTATTTATTTGCCTCTTTGAGATATAAATCATCTACAACCCAGGACACTCTTTTTCAAGAACCTTGATTTCTTTGAGATATAATCATCAAGGGAGTAGAGTTCCATCTTTCTTTCTTTGTGGGAGAGCAGGAGCCTAATTTTAATAAGTGTCAATTAGCAAGCACAGATGGCCTTATCACATGAAACTACCTCTCACTAATGGCCTACACATTTTCTTACTAGCTTACCCCAGTTATCATAAACTTTCCTACTTTTGGGGGGAGTTGAGTTCCATATCTTTCCCCAATTGCAATAACCTTAATAAACTTTTCCTTGTCTATTTAACTCCACCAATGCAATTTCTTTTTGACATCATGATGCTAAGCATAAATGGCAATGAATTAAAAACCTAGATAGATTTCTTTCAGTCCAGCTGAAATTCCTTTTATATACAATGGATATATATTTAAGAGAATGGAAGAAGGTTTTTTTCCCCTTATTCTTAATAATCAATCCTGGTGTAACTTTTATACATTTTTGTCTCCACACCATTTCTCTTGGTTAAATTGTAGTGGTTGCCTAAAGAGTACTCTGTGGATTACATTTATAATATATAATAAATATTACCTAGTATTATATATAAAGTTTCTTGATAAAGGGAACATCATCTAATTTCTTTCTATTCATCATCACACCTTAAAAAATGTTGAAACAAGCAAACATTTAATAAATGTTTTTGCATGGTAGAGAAATTCTGAAAACAGTTGACTCATGTATGGAAATATCATTGAAATAGAAAACAGGTGCAGGGCCATACTAAATACAATTATGGAGATTATTTCCTCTAATTATAACTATGATGGCTAATGTTTAGTTACATCATATAATTCCAGTAAATGGAGTTGATCACCATATGGTAGAATTTGACTTACTGACTATGAAAAGAACACACACGTGCACACACACAGATATATTCCTGTGATCATGATGCCTTTGCTTCACATTCAGATGTGTCCTTCTAAAAGATGTATGTCTATTTATAGCTATGCAAATATAGCTCAATATGCATGAAAACTTGATATAACAAACACATTTTAAGTGATTACTTCTACAGAATTAAAAAAATATTCTTATCTTCACACATTACAAAATAATTTACCACTGAGTTCAACTAGAGGGACACACTATTGCATTTAATTGTTTGATGGATCATTAACTGTTTAACCCATGAGAGTAGGGTTAATGGTCATTAGCATCCAGGATTAAAGTAAACAAAGATAAGACTAATATATATACATATTTATATGTATATATATTTTACATATAGAGATTGTTTATACAGAAATATTACAAGAATTTCATATCACACTATTTTTTAAGACATAAGCTATGTGTGGTGTTTTTCACTGGAACAGTTTTTAAGTACCTACATTGGGATTATTTAAAGCTAAAAGAGAAAATGATTTACAAAAATTATCTTCTGTCTGGTTAGTGCCTGGGGCAGTCAGTCACCTGTGACATGTCACCCTACCACCTGAAAAGTTTGGTGTCTTGCTCAAAGACATGATTCTTTCGGTAAGAATAAAAACATTTTCTATATTACTCTTAATAAATAGTAGCACAGGAAAAATAGAATAACTTATTTCCATTCTTTCTTCAGATTATGTTCACTAACTACGCATTACAAGAAATTAATTTTATCTGCATATTCTCAAATTGATATTTATACAAACTAGCTATAAATTTAATCAAATGTTTTGAGACAAAATTTATTTTTAAAAGATTCTTTAATGAATATTTTGAAGTCTCCAATATTATATTACTTATAAATTACTTTCTTGGTTTAAACTGTTTTGTTAAGTTGCTTCCTTTTAATCATATAATTTAATAAAATAAAGATTGTTTTAAATTAACTAATATATTCAAAAGGACTTTTTTAAAAATTTGGTATGTATCCTAGTAAGCAATGCAGAAGTTGTTTATGTAAAGACCATATTTAATATTACCAGATACAAAGTTTAAATGTAGAAGGAAACATTAAACCACAGAACAACAGCTCTGTTCTGGCACTATCTTTTACTTTCATCGTGGACTCGGCCGGTTATGCCTTGCATTTTCCATGTTGTATGTTATAAACAACATTTGGAGCTTTAGGCATATAAGGCAAACATGGTAACAGCCAATATCAAGGATTTCTTCTCCAAATGAGTTAATTTATACAACATGCTCCACATACAGTCTTGCCCTTTAATATCTAATCTCAAAAGCCAGAGAAGTAGGTTTTTAAAAAACCTCAAGTGTATTTATTTGCTATTATTTAACCATAATCAGCCATTCAGGGTCAAACTCAATGGAACAAGTGATAGAACCTACGTGCTTCTACAATCCAAGGTCATTCAGGCTTGTCCTCAATCCCTAAGTCTGGATGGTCTGCTTTGTGATATTGAGTCCTGACAGGAAAGATCTGGATCCAGCAACCATATCCAGGCAATGTGACCAATCTGGATAGTCCTTACTGACACATCTAAAGATGACCTCCTGGTCAGAGAAAAAGCAAAGTGTACATTTTCTTATTTTTTATTAGGAAACAGAGGCTAATAGGAATGGAAGAACACAACTTCTTAATAAACTTGGAGTTTGGCATCTTCCAATCTGGAGCCTACACAATATAAACAGGAGAAAATAGTAAAAAATCACTAAGGGAAAGAAAGTAGCAACCATACTGACTTCATATCCAAGGCACACAATTTCTAGAAGGTATTATTAGAAGAACCTAAGTTTGGGGTCACCTCGGTCTATTACTTACCCAAGAAGAATGGACCACCATATCAAGTATTATCCCGTTCTCCCCAGGTCAAGAAAAGCCTTGAAAATAACAATCTTAGGCATTTTAGTACAGGGAGTCATCGTGATTTAATTTCTGAGTCTAATAGTCTTAGAGCAAAAAGACAAGAAAAAGTACAAAAAACTTCTGTTTTTCCAATTCCTAATTACTATAATTCATTTCTCTTCACTCCCCACCTCTGCCTTTATTCCTATGTTTAATTGCAAACATCTTGTTTTTTATTCAGGACATTTGAAAAGCTAAATAGAGTTGCTCTCAAACTTGCATTTGGATTGAGTTATGATGTTGGTCTTACAGCAAATTTTACTTAAGCTAACAATTGACTATAGCAAGCCACACATATTTGGGGAAAATATACGTATTTATTATGTTGAATTCTCAATAACTATGCATCACCTTAGGCGTCCTGGCAAATGGGAAATAGCTGTCCACCGTGGCCTTCCATCTGACTTGCCATCCTTTACGCTGCTTGTGACTAGAGACCCGACAGTTGGTCCCTGTCACTGACAAGGGTCCTATTCCTTCTGCCCCTCCCCTGACAGTTTGGGGACAAGGTAGAGGGTCCCACTGACTTTAGTTCTGACTGCTCAGCCTTCAGAAATAAACAAGACTATGGGGAAAACTAACATTCAGAGATCCCCAGGAGGGAGCAGAGACCCTATGCCAAGATTAAAATTAAAGAAAAATATTTTTTAATTGTACTTTTGGGACTTTTTATGTATTGATGCACAGGTGACTGTGAACCTTAAAACCCCTGGCACAAAAATGAGGATAAGACAGATAATACTCTCTGGTTTGGGGCCTGAGGCCACCACTACTTAGAATTTTGCTCAAGTCTGCCTACGGATGGCTCTCTTCAAGATCTTACCAATTTACATTGTCATTCCTTCCACCACTAAAAGCAGTATTGGTATATATTGACATATTTTCTATGTACATCCCTGCTAGCCTTTGCCTACAACTCCTGACAAAAATTACTCTAGTTTGGGGCATGTGGGGGACTATAAATCTATATGACTCCTAGGTTGTAGCTAATAGCCTTGACATTTGATTTGGGGTACTGGCAACCCTGTACTGATGTGTAAAATGATGTCCTCTTGTGGGGATGAGACATTTGGATAAAAATCAGTTCTGCTCCTAATAAGCTTTTTGTTACTCATGTGTATACATGACCTACATCCAATGAGCAGATTGCATTTGTCAACTAAACACAGAAAGTGAAGGATCCTCCCACCCAGAACAAGCAGATATGCAATAGTCCTCCCCTGGATCCTCAGGAGAACAGCCCATAAAAACTAAGACACCACCCTAAACTGGCCCTACATACATGAACTTCCATTGTCCTTAGAAGATGCCAAAGCAGTGTGAAAAATCTGTCCCACCTGCTTCACTGTTGACAAGGCTAATCACTGCTCAGAGACAGAGTCCTAACCCAAGAGTTTAGACATTCTTGGTAGGTAAATCACACTGGGCATCTCAAACATATAATACAGTTTTATGATTTTTGTTTAAATAGATATCTATAAGGATATTTAAATAATAAGATAATTGATCAAATGATATATCATATATTTAGCATTTTTTTCTTCATTTTTTTTCTGGACCCGTATTACCTTCTTTTTTTCTTCTTCTGAAAGTAATTTTGACCTTTGTTGTCATGCATGTCTGTTTGCTGTTGACAAGTTCACTAAAGTATGTATCTAAAAATATGCCTCTGTTTATGAATAATATTTTTGCTAGCTATAGAACACCAAGTGCACTATTTTGTTACTGTAAACATGTTGCTCCACTGTCTTCCCCCTTGCATTTTTTTCTATTATAGAATATGCTTTTAATTTAGTTTCTGTTTCGCTGTGTAAAAAATACCTTTTTTTCTTTAACTGTGTTTAAGTTTTTCTTGTAACCACTTGCTTTGAGCAGTTTGAATATAATATAACCTAGTTCAGTTTTCTTCAAGGCTCCTGTGCTTAGAGTTCATTGGGCTTCTTGGATTTGTAGATGTATATTTTCCCTAAACTTCAGCACATTTTTAGGCATTATTTTTTTGTACTCTTTTTTTGCTTATCCCTCTCTGTCCTTTGATCTACACACATCATTTATACTAGGCCTCTTGTAATTTCCCCTCAGTTCAATGAATCTATTTTTATTTTAACTGTTTCTCTCTTTTAAATTGTTGACTGTTCCTACCTGCTACATCTTCAAATTTACCAGTCTCTCTTTCCACAAAACATAATATGTCACTAATACCATTCAAAGTACTTTCTATTGCACATATCATACTTTTCATCTCTAGAAGTTTGACTAGGAACTTTTAAAAATATCTTCCATATCACAATGATAATAACTTTTAATATACATGTTTAATACTTCAGCAAGTCAGTAGATGTTCCACCCATGAATAAAAGGCACATCTTTGATTCTACAACATTGACTGCCATGGAGTGAGGACAGATTTTTATTTACTCTGACTGGCATAGTTCTGATGCATGCAAGTAAGCTGAGTGTTGGTGAATGTAGATTATATTATATCTCTTAGCCTGTGTGTTCAATGATTTGACTGAAGAAACTATAAAGCTGTTAGAATGAGGAAGAAGCATTTTCCAAAATTATTATAATAATTGTAATACTTTTCTGTTATAATTATCAATATAAAGTTACAATGCCAATAAGTTTGTAGATAATGAAACTCCAAAGGCTGGAGTCTGTCATCTTAATAATTTTCTGATAAAAGACTGAATGCATAAAATTAATTATATCTTCTGCTGATGTGCTGCCAAAATTGGATAATGTGCCATTGAAATAATAAAGCATAAGATCTGAAGTTGAACAGAGATTTGCTGGTTGTAAAGATCTTTGTAAAATAAATTTCAACTCTGGCTGTAACAAATGTGTTATTTGACCTTGGTAAGTTCTTTAACAAAAATGAGTCTACATTTTCTAAACTTTCCTAGAGTAATATCATAATTTTTTAAGTAAAAATGTTATTATGAGGCTTAAAATGATTGATAGAAATACTGGTAATAAACATTGAAATCTATATAAACTTAAACTTGAATGTTTTAATTAAAATATAACAAAAATTTTATTCATATATTTTAAATTATTTCATTATTTATGCTATTACAGGTGTCTCCACTTTTTCTCTCTTCGCCAACCTCCACCCAACACACCCCTTCTCTCAGACAATCTCCATTCCATTGTCCATATCCATGGGTCATGTATATACATTCTTTGGTAATTCCTTTACCTTCTTTTATCCAGTGTCCCTCCTAACAGCTGTTAGTCCATTTCATATACCCGTGCCTCTGTTTCTATTATGTTTGTTAGTTTATTAGATTTTTCCACATGTAAGTTATACCATATGTTATTGATCTTTCACTGACTGGCTCATTTCATTTAGCATAATACTCTCAAGGTCCATCCTAGCCTCCTAGCTGTCGCAATAAGTAAGATTTCCTTTTTATTTTTTTTGCTTTATAGTATTCCATTGTGTAAATGTACCACAGACTTTTTATCCACTCATCTACTGATGAGTACTTGGGCTGTTTCCAGATCTTGGCTAGTGTAAATAACATTGTTATGAATATGAGTACATATTTATTTCACATTGGTGTTTTGGGATTCTTAGGATATATTCCCAGAAGTGGGATTGCTGGATCAAAAGGCAGTCCCATTTTTAATTTTTTGAGGAAACTCCATACCAATTTCCACAGTGGGTGCACCATCTGCATTCCCACCAACAATGAATGAAGGTTCCCTTTTCTCCAGATTCTCACCAACACTTGACGTTTCCTCATAAAATTAAAAATAGAATTGCCTTTTGTCTCACTGATTCCACTCCTGAGAATGTATCTTAAGAATCTTGAAATATCAATCAGAAAGAATATATGCACCTCTATGGTCAGAGAAGCATTATTTACAATAGTTTAATATCTAGAAATGTTCCAAATACCCATCAATAGCTGAGTGGATATAAAAGCTGTGGTACATTTACACAATGGAATACTATGTGAGCGTAATAAGAAAGGGCCTCTTACCTCTGCGACAGCATGTATATACCTGAAGAATATTATGTTAACCAAAATAAGCCAGTCAGAGGAAGACAAATGGCATATGATCTCACTCATATGTGGAATCTAATGAACAAAATAAACTGATGAACAAAATGGAAAGAGAAACATATTTTGGTGTGGCATATTCTGCCAACCTACTATATTTTTCTCATCAAATGGTGAATTTAAATGGAAAGGCAGGATAAATGCTGGAGTTGCTTTCCTATTTGCCTGCTTTCAAATTAGTAAGTTATTTACCTAATGTTCTGCAAATTTGTCTAATATATTATTGTGATTATTGTTTCATTATCATTATGAACCTATGATGTTAAATATATTTGATGTTTTAATGCTTTACAAAAGTTTTTAAGATTTTATTTATTTTTGTTTTCAGAGAGTGGGGAAGGAAGGGAGAGAGGGAAAGAAGCATCAATGTGTGGTTGCTGCTTTCTTTTTTTTTAATTGAAGGGGGACAGACTTTATTCAGTGTAAAGGATTCCATTGTAAAACAGGGAAGCAGCCTGGGTGAGGTCGTTCCAGCATTACAGCTCTGCTCCAGCTGCATCTCCAGCAGAGGAAACAGTCTCAGATGGGCACTGCAAGTGGGCTGTGGTAAGGCTGAGGTGAAGCTGGCCAATACAGAGAGTAGTGCCCACCCCTACCCCTGATTGATCTGTTTTCAGGCAAATAAAGACACCAAATCCTTACAATTTGATTGACCCCAAAAAAACACTGTCCTGACTGGTTGAAATGGAGCTGATTGGTCAGTAAAGGTGCAAATGAGGATATAGCTGTGCAGTCCCAATGAGAGAGGGCAGGTGTTCAGCCCATTGGTTGATTTACATCCTAGGAGCTCCTTTGCAACTGTCAGTTCAGCCAGTAGGAACGCAGTGCGGGAGGCAGGCAACTTAGTGCAGCTTTTCCCTGGAGTGCAGAGCAGAGAGGCCCCTGTTTAGCAGTTACTACTACATTCTGTTTATAAATTCAAGCCCAATTAACCACAAGGGGACCTTTTTTGGCAGGTTTCTTCTTCACGAAATCAATAGTGTGTTCTTGTGCATATTCCTGTGTATGTGTGTGTGCATGAAAGCCCTCTATTTCTAGCAGCGAAAAATCCCAGGACCTACATGGACAAAATAATATAAAAATTATTTGGAAATTAAGACTGCCAGCTTTGACTTATGTTTGGATATGTCATGTTTTGCAGTTTTTCTGACTTTGAAAATAATTACTCCATTAGGGATTGCAGCTGAGGCTGTCTATTCCGCAAACGGCATGGGGATGCCACTCCCACAAAAGGAGTCATCGCTGAACTCTACTATTAACTGAAAATTTTACATTATGGGTGACATATTTCAAAGTGTTGTGATGTTCAAATGACATAAAGGGTAAAACGATGCAGACCTAAAAGTTTATATGGAATCAAAATACTCTCTGCTTTTTGAATGTTTAAGTATATACCTCGAGTGTTTAATATTTTTATTTTGTGTTTCAAGAAAACATTCATAAAAAGTTTATGCTGACCATTAAAAAAAAAATCTAAACAGTGGGTTCAAACTGGAACCAGCAAGGGGCAGAAAACATTAGTCACTGGATGGTTGCCTGGTCTGTGAACAGTAAAGAAAGAAACTCCATGCCCTAGCACGCTTATTAACAATTTTATTATGAAGATGTTTAATGTGGAAGTTTCTACTAGTGCAATTATTGCCTCTACCTTTTATCCAAAGCAAGTACATTGTGTGATTTTTCTGTACTCCCACTAGTTGATGATTTCCATCTTCCATTTTTCTTTCTGTTTTTTCTAGCATTTCATCATTTAAAATTTTACATAGCTACAATGGAATCTCCTCAACAAGTGGTGCTACAAGAACTGGACATCCACAGGCAAAACAAACAAATAAACAAAAGAACCCATCTAGACACATACCATACACCTTACACAAAAAATTAACTCAAAATGTATCACAGACATACATGTACAATGCAAAACTATAAAACTCCTAGAAAACAACATAGTATAAAACCTAGATGACCTAGGATAAGGTGGTGACATTTTAGATACAGCAACAAAGGCCTGATCCATGAAAGAAATAACTAATAAACTAGACTTTATTAAATTGTCTTCTCTGTGAAAGACAATGTCCAGAGAATGAGAAGATGTCACAGACTGAAAGAAAATACTTGAAAAAGACACATCTGACAAAAGCCTGCATGCCAAAGTATGCAAAAAAACAAAAAACAAAACAAAACAAAACCCTCCTGAAACTCAACAGTAAGAAAACAATGTGATGGGCCAAAAACCTTAAGAGACACCTCACCAAAGTAGATATACAGATGTCAATTTAGCATGTGAAAAGATGTTCCACATCATATGTCATCATGGAAATGCAAATTAAAACAACAATGAGATAACACTACATACCTATTGCAAGAGCCACAATCTGGAACACTGACTACACCAAATGCTGGCAAGGATGTGGAGCAACAGGAACTCTGGGTCATTGCCAGTGGGATGCAAAATGGTACAGCCACTTTTGAAGACAGTTTTGCATTTTCTTACAAAACTATACATTCTTTTACCATATGATCCAGCAATCGTGCTCCTTGATATTTGCCCAAAGGAGCTAAAAATGTATGTCTACACTAAAACCTGCACATGGATGTTTATAGCAGCTTTATTCATAATTGCCAACACTTGGAGGCAACCAAGATTTCCTTCAGTAGGTGAATGGATAAGTGAACTGTGGTTCACCAGACAATGGAATATTATTCAGCAATGAAAAGAAATGAGTTATCAAGACATGAAAAGAGATGGGGGAACTTCAAATGTGTATTACTAAGTGAGAGCAACGAATTTGAAAAGGCTACGTACTGTATGTTTCAAACTACATAACATTCTGGAAAAGGCAAAAACTATGGAGACAGTAAAAATACCAGTGGTTGACAGGGTTTGGGTGTTGGGGGTAAGAGGAATAAATGGGGGGGGCACAGAGTGTGGTTGCTTCTTGTGCGCCCTCAACTGGGAACCTGGCCCACAACCCAGGCATGTGCCCTGACTGGGATTTGAATCAGCAACCCTTTGGCTAACAGGCCAGAACTCAATCCACTGAGCCACACCAGCCAGGGTTTAATGTTTTACAATTTTTATTCCTATGTGGCTCAAATTATTATTATTTTTGTTTGTTTGTTTGTCTGTTTTTTTGTGGCCAGTGATAGGCACTTCAAGTTGTTTCCTGAATCCTTTTGGAATACCCTTTGTTATATTTTGAAACTTCCTCAGTTTCTAGCATGACAAATCTTTTATATGCCCTGTCTAGTATCTGCAGACAGCACTTTACATAAGCATCTGTGATGTACTTCTTTGGAAATGCCTCTCAGAGATCACACTCTGTGTGCTGGTGATGCTCATACTGACTAGATTGACAATTGGTGTCTAGTTTTTTTGTTTTCTGTTTTTTCAGAGAAAGCAAATTAATAAATTAGTATTTCTTATAAAGTACAGTTATCATGAATTCATATCGAAACTTCCAATCCATATTCAGACAAAAAATATTTTACTTAACCATTTATAGCTATTTCTCATTTTCCCATTTTAAAAATGTGGTCCCCAATATCACTAACTTAATTATTTATTTGTTTTATCATACAATACAAACACAATGATATTATAATATCTTTGAACTTACAACAGTCTTAAAATAACAATACCAACACTATTTATTAAATTTATGACAATAATCAAAGGAAGATTTTCTTTTTGCTTTTACTTTTTTATTTGTGTTGACTTTTGGATAAGTAAGAGTGTTTGAAGATATTTTAAATAATTTTCTATTAGACTAACCACTGGATATACAGTTAAGGTAATTTCTATAATTCGTATTTTAAATTTTATAAAGTTATTTTAAAGAAAATTTTCTTACATTGATATGTAAAACAGATATATGATTACGTTACTAAGTAAACATTATGGCCCAAGAGCCATCATCTTTGTGTGTGTGTATGTGTGTGTGTGTGTGTGTTACATGTACAGATTTATACATAGACAGAAATACATATTATACATATTGTATATATACACACATGATATATGTGTAATATATGGCATATATATTTACTACATGTGTGTATGTATGCCCACCCATGAAAAGAAAATATCTAAAAATTCTTATTGTTTTTGAGTGTTCAAACATACTTAGTAATAGAGTTGTTCAACTGCCTTTTCTGTCTCTACAGGTGTAGTTACATAAGGTTTTTTTCTTTGATCTACTGATATAATGAAATATATCAATGTGTTTAATACTAGACAATCTTAACGTTCTGGAATAAACCTTATGTAGTCATTATGTATTCTTTTTAATATGTTATTGCATTGTTTTTGTTAATATTTTATAGAGGATTTTGTGTCAACTTTCTTAAATTAGCTTATTATTTGGTACACTATAATTATGTTTCAGTACTAATGCCATACTTACTTTTTAAATAATTTTAAAATTTGTACTTTTGTATCTATTTATTGTTTTTTATTTTATTTTTTGGTTTTTCAATTAAAGTTGTACCATTTATTCTCCATTGCTCCCTGACACCAAGCCCATCCCTTCTCCCGCAATCATATCTCTCCCCGTTGTCCATGTCCATGAGTCATTTATACACATTCCTTGACTAAATCCTTCCCTTACTTATTCCCTTCTCTTCCTCCCGCCTCCCCCCTATTGACTGCTATCTGCTCCTTGTTCTGTCTAGTTCGTTTGTTTATGTTGTTCTTTAGTTTCCTGTGTTAGGTAATACCATATGGTATTTTTCTTTCTTTGCTTGTTTTATTTCACTAAGCATAATTCTCTTTACTTCCATCCATGTTGTCACAAATGGATAGTGACATAGTATTCCATTGTGTAAATGTACCACCATTTTTTGATCCACTCATCTACAGATGGGCACTTAGGCTGTTTCCAGCACTTAGCTATTGTAAACAGTGCTGCTATGAACGTAGGGGTGCATAAGTTCTTTCGAATTAGGGTGTTAAAATTTTTCCAGTATAATCCGAGCAGTGGAATCACTGGTTCAAAAGGCAGTTCCATCTTTAGTTTTTTGAGGTAATTCCATACTGTTTTCTATAGTGGCTGCACCAGTCTGCATTCCCACCAACAGTGCAGTAGGGTTCCCATTTCTGCACATCCTCGTCAGCACTTGTTTGTTGATTTGTTGATGATGGTCATTCTGACTGGTGTAAAGTGATATTTCATTGTGGTTTTTATTTGCATCTCTCTGATGGCTAGTGATGTTGAGCATTTTTTCATGTGCCTATGGACCTTCTGTATGTTCTCTTCGGAGAAGTGTTTGTTCAGTTCCTTTGCCCACTTTTTAATTGGGTTGTCTGTTTTCTTGATGTTGAGTCATATAAGCTCTTTATATATTTTGGAGATCAGTCCCCTGTCTGAGATATCATTGGCAAATATGTTTTCCCATATGGTTGGTTTCCTTTTCATCTTGCTGATGTTTTCTTTTGCTGAGCAGAAACTCTTTAGTTTGATGTAGTCCCACTTGAGTACTTTTTTCTTTATTTCTCTTGCCTTAGGAGATGTATCTGTGAAAATATTGTTAAATGGGATATCTGGAATTTTCCTGCCTATGTTTTCCTATAGAACTTTTATGGTGTCGTGACTTACATTTAAGTCTTTGATCCATCTTGAGTTTATTCTCGTGTGTGGTGTAAGTCGGTGCTCTAGTTTCATTTTTTTGAATGTCCCTGTCCAGTTCTCCCAGCACCATTTGTTAAAGAGGCTCTTCTCACTCCATTTTATGTTCCTTCCTCCTTTATCAAATATTAGTTGACCGTATTTTCCTAGATTTATTTCTGGACTCTATTCCATTCCACTGATTATATGTCTGTTCTTATGCCAGTACCAGACTGTTTTGATCACAGTGGCTTTGTAGTATTGTTTGATATCTGGTGTTGTGATTCCTCCTGCTGTGTTCTTCTGTCTCAAGACTGCTTTTGCTATTTGGGGTCTTTTTTGGCTCCTTATGAATTTTTGGAGTATTTGTTCTAGGTCTGTGAAATATGTCATTGGTATTTTAATAGGGATTGCATTGAATCTGTAAATTGCTTTGGGTAATATGGCCATTTTGATGATGTTGATTCTTCCCATCCAAGAACATGGTATTTGCTTCCATTTATTTGTATCTTCCTTAATTTCTTTCTTCAATGTTATGTAATTTTCAGAGTACAGGTCATTTATCTGTTTGGTTAAGTTTATTCCTAGGTACTTTATTTTTCTTGTTGCTATAGTAAATGGTATTTTCTTTTTTGCTTCTGTCTCTGAGATTTTATTGTTGGTGTACAGAAATGCCTTAGATTTCTGTATATTTATTTTGTACCCTGCGATTTTGCCAAATTCACTTATTATATCGAGTAGTCTTTTAGTGGAGTTTATAGGGTTTTCTAGGTATACTATCATGTCATATGGATATAATGATAATTTTACTTCTTCTTTCCCAATTTGGATCCCTTTTATTTCTTTTTCTTGTCTGGTTGCTATGGCTAGGATTTCCAACACTGTGTTGAATAGGAGTGGAGAGATTGGAAATTCTTGTCTTGTTCCTGATTTCAGGGGGAATGCTTCCAGTTTTTGTCCATTGAGTATGATGTTGGCTTCAGGTTTCTCATATATAGCCTTAATTATGTTAAGGTATGCTCCCTCTATTCCCATTTTGCTGAGTGTTTTCATCATAAATGGGTGTTGTACTTTATCAAATGCTTTTTCTGCATCTATATATATGATCATGTGATTTTTGTCTTTCATTTTGTTTAGGTGATGTATTATACTTATAGATTTGCGAATATTAAACCATCCTTGCATCCCTGGGATGAATCCCACTTGATCGTGGTGTATGATCTTTTTGATGTATTGCTGGATCCTGTTTGCCAATATTTTATTGAGGATTTTAGCATCGATGTTCATCAGTGATATTGGCCTGTAGTTTTCTTTCTTTGTTGTGTCTTGACCTGGTTTTGGGATTAGGGTAATACTGGCTTCATAGAAAGAGTTTGGGATTTTCCCCACTTCTTGGATTTTTTGGAATAGTTTGAGGAGGGTAGGTGTTAGTTCTTCCCTAAATGTTTTGTAAAATTCGCCTGTGAAGCCATCTGGTCCAGGGCTTTTGTGTGCCAGGAGATTTTGGATTACTGTTTTAATTTCCTTCTTTGTTATTGGTCTGTTGAGACTTTCTACTTCTTCTTGGTTAAGTTTTGGAAGGTTATATGCTTCTAGAAATTTGTCCATTTCTTCTAGGTTGTCAAATTTCTTGCCATACAGTTGTTTGTAGTAATTTCTTACAATTCTTTGTATTTCTGTGGTATCAGTTGTGATTTCTCCTCTTTCGTTTCTAATTTTGTTTATTTGCATCTTCTCTTTTTGTCTTGATGAGCTTGGCTAAAAGCTTGTTGATTCTGTTTATTTTTTCAAAGAACCAGCTCCTAGTTTTGTTGATCTTTTGAATTGTTTGTTTGGTCTTGATATCATTTAATTCTGCTCTGATTTTGATGATTTCCTTTTTTCTTCTTGCTCTAGGCTTTTGTTGTTGTTGTTGTTCTAGTTCTTGTAGCTTTAGGGTTAGGTTTTTTAATTGAGATTCTTCTATCCTTTCCAGATATGCCTGTATTGCTATGAACTTCCCTCTTAGGACTGCTTTTGTTGTATCCCATAGGTTTTGGGTTATTGTGTGTTCATTATCATTAGTTTCCAGAAATTTCTTGATTTCTTCTTTGATATCATTGTTAACGCATTCATTATTTAATAACATGTTATTCATTCTCCATGAGTTTGGGTGTCTTTGATTTTTTTCTCTGAGGTTGATTTTTAATTACAAGCATTGTGGTCTGAAAGGTGCTGGTTATGATTTTAATTTTCTTGAATTTGTTGAGGCTTGTTTTGTGTCCTATCATGTGGTCTCTCTTTGAAAATGTCCCATGTGCCTTTGAAAAGAATGTATATTTTGCTTCTTTGGGGTGAAAAGTTCTATATATATATATATATATAAGTGGGCAAGCACACTTCTGATTTAATGTTTTGTTCAGTGCCTGCATATCCTTGGTGTTTCTTTGCTTCGAAGGTCTGTCTATTGTTTATAATGGAGTGTTAAAGTTTCCTACTATGAGTGCATTGCTGTTAATATCCTTCTTGTGGTCTTCTAGTATTTTCTTTATGTATTTGGGTGCTCCTATATTGGGTGCATATATGTTTATCAGTGTTATATCTTCTTGATGGATTGTTCCCTTAAATATTATGAAATGGCGTTCTTTTTCTCTTTTTATTGCCCTTGCTTTGAAATCCATTTTGTCTGATATGAGTACTGCTACCCCAGCTTTTTTTTTTTTCATGTCCATTGGCTTGGAATACTTTTTTATATCCCTTTACTTTCAGTCTGTGTAAATCTTTTGTATTGAGCTATGTTTCTTGTAGACAGGAAATATGTGGGTCCTGTTTTGATATCCATTTTGTTACCTTATGTCTTTTAATTGGAGCATCTAATCTATTTACATTTAAGGTTATTATTGACATGTATTTATTCATTTCCCTTTGTACCTGTGTTCCTCTCCTCTTTTTTTCTTCTTTTTCTTAAAACATTCATTTTACCATCTCTTGCAATGCTGGTTTGGTGAAGATGTATTCTTTTAGTCTTTCTTTGTCTTGGAAACTCCTTATTTCACCTTCCAGTGAATGAGAGCCTTGCTGGTTAGAGTATTCTTGGTTGTAGGCCTTTGTTTTTCATTGGCTGAAATATTTTTGACCATTCCCTTCTGGCTTCTAGTGTTTCTGTTGAGAAATCAGTCGATAGCCTTATCGGAGTTCTCTTGCATGTTATTTGCTGTTTTTCTCTTGCTGCTTTTAGGATTCTCTCTTTGTCTTTGAATGTTGCCATTTTAATTATGATGTGTCTTGGAGTGGGTTTTTTGGGGTTCTTCTTCATTGGGACTCTCTGTGCTTCTTGAAGTTGCATGACTTTTTCTCTCATCAGGTTGGGAAAATTTTCTGTCAATACTTCTCCTATCAGCTTTTCTATTCCATGCTCCTCTTCTCCCTCTCTTATTTTGTTGATCCTGATATTATTTCTTCTCATGCTATCCTGTAATTCCCTTACATCTTCTTCATATTTTTTCAAAATTTTAAAATTTTGCTGTATTGTCTGGGAATTTTTTTTTTTTTTACATTGTCCTCTAACTCACTGATCCTATCCTCTGCTTCATTTAGCCTGCTTTTGATTGATTCTACTGTGTTTTTCAGTTCAGAGATTGTGTTCTTCATTTCTTCCTGGTTCTTGTTAATAGTGTCTATGTCCTTTTTTATGTTGGTGTAGTACTCCATAAGTTCCCTGTAATTTTCTTGGAGCTGTTGGTAACTTCCTTGGAGGTTGTCATAGTTGTTTTTGAGGTTGTTGAGTATATTGAGCTCCTTCACCACCATTGTTTTGAATTCCATATCTGGCATTTGGGCTATGTCTATTCCATCTACCTCTCTTTCTGGGGATTCCTCTTTTCATTGAGAGGTCGTTTTTGAGTCTTACCACGTTGGATTCTTCTTGTTTGTTTTTGTTTTTTTGATTTGTTTGCTTTGACTTCCCACCTTTGTGGTATGGAATTCTTTATAGGAGATCTGGGGGTTTCAGTGGTACAGTCTCTTTGATCTCCTGAGCCTGGTGTTCTTGGGTTACCCTTTATGTCATTTGTTTATGCTGTCTGGTTATATTTCAGATGGTCTTCGGTAGGATCTTCCTTCTGGCTAGTTGATTGAGAGTCACTCTGTCCACTTTGTCCTGAGTTCTTTTGTGGAGATGTCAGTTCAGCCTTTGTTTGTCGTCTTCTTTTTCTGGATCCACAGCTGGTCTTTTGAAGCAGGCCAAAGTTTCCTGTTCCTTGCAGCAGTGGTGTGTGCCTGCGGTGGCCGGCGTTCCTTTGGCACTTTTTGGAGCCAGTCAGTGTGCTTGTGCATGTGCAGAAGGTGGCCTTTGCGCTAGCCTCAGGCCTGCTGAGCTGCGCCCTGGTAGTTGGTCTCTTGTCCCTTGGGGTGGGGCCCCGGATGCTTGTGCACAATGGAAGTGAGCATCTGTGAGTCACTGCCGACTGCTCTTTCTGCACCGCAGCCGCCCACAGTTCTCGCACCACCTGTGCGGACACAAGCAGAGCCTGTGCAAGTGGTCTGTTCTCTGCTCTGGTGCCCACTGGAGCTGGCCAGGGGTGTCTGTGCACAGTCTTCTGCATGCCCAGCGGGCCCTCCCTGTGCCCCTTGGGGCATTTATCTTATGTATGTTTGGGTGTGTCCAGGGGGCACCTGGACGTGCGGCCCTGTGCACCTGGGCCAGTGAATAAGAGCACTTCTCTGTGCACGTCCACCCTACCCAAGGGGAGCTTTGGAGAGTGGGCAAGCACACTTCTGTGCCTGTGCTCCTCAAGAATGTCCTCTCACCCCTGACCTTTCCTCCCCTCTCCGCAGTTCAAAAGAGAAAAATATAAAGGAAAATCATGTTCTCACATGCATAGAAGTACGCTGTTTCTTGTCTTTCAGCGCCAGATGCCACCTGGCCCAGTCCTGTCTCTGACAGCGGGCAGAGATTAGCCCTCCTCTCGTTTCCTCTCTGGGGAAGCCTGTGGTCGCCAATATGCCTTTGTGTACTTCCAGCCGCAGCTCGGGGAGCCAACCCAGTCAGAAACCCCATCTTGTCCCTTTTTCCTCTGCTATTCTCACTAAACAGGTTGTTCCCAGATGGTTTTCTCTAATTCAGCAGTGCCAAGGCTCGACTCCTGCCAGTGTCCAGCTGTTCACTAGGATGTTCTGCCTGTAATTAGTCCAAACTATGGACAAGTCTCAGGAGCCAGAAAGCGCAGCCTCCCCTCACTCCTCCGCCATCTTCCTCTGCCTGTCTGTATCTATTTTCTAGACAAATTAGGGTAGCATATAATGATGCAATTTTTAAACCTGTCATAAGGCATGCCTTTGAACATATATGGGCCTGGTAGTTTTTTGTGAGTGATCTCTTTAGTTACTCTTTTTTATTTCTGCTATGTTTAATGATTCTTCTTATATTTATAGACTAGAATTATTGCATTTATGTTGTCTTTTTCTAAAGTTATTCATTTACTTAAGGTTTTCAGATGTATTTCAAGTTGTGCAAAAATCTTGATGAGTATTCTTAAAATTTATGTCACTTATCATCTATAATATTTTTTGGTTTTCTGTATTTCTTCCTAATTAGATTCACTAATGGCTCACCTGCTTTGCTTTCTCTCTTTTACTTTCTCTCTTTTTTTGTATTAGTATATTCTAAATTTTCATATATAATTTAAATGACAACCCTACATTTGAATCTTGACTTGGTTACTCACTTGAATTTTGTGAGATTATTTAATCACTCTAAGTTTCTTTATATGTAATGTAGTAATAATGCACACTGTAAAAATTTTAAAAATAAGAAATATAAAATTCTTAGCTCAAATTAGCAGCTTCTAGGCAATCAATATTTGGTATTATTATTATTAGTAGTAACTATGAATAATAAGTAAAGTAAGAAAAAAGTGCATTAAACTATAAATGTTCATACTAGAAATGACTGTGAAATGACCTTCTTATATTATTATTCAGTTAATGTTTAAGATACTATTAATGTCTATTTCAAATGAATTAGTGACATTTAAAGTATTTTGTGGAGGAGTGAGAAAAAGAAAACAAAAACAGAATACCAAATAGATTCCACATACTAAGTAGAAAATAAATTTTTATTCTCACCCTATAGCATTATGGAAAAGTAACTAGATTATTTGCTTATGTAGAATCATATAGTAAAAATTATAATATCTAATTATAATTATAAGAAACTAATAAATATAGAAATTAGGAAACTAAATAAAGTTAACTTTTATTTCATAGTGTAACATTGTTTTAATAAAATAGCATTTTAAAAGTTATATTTACAATATATGAAATCTAAATTAACATGAGGAATGTTAGGGGCATTTACGTATGGTGTTTGTATGTGGTATGTGTGTGAGAGAAAGAGAGATTTAGGAAATTTCAATGTATTAAGTTATTCTCTGTTATATTAAAAAACTTTTAAGTGTAAATTTATCTTTATGAGTGGGTAAGATACCTGCTAGTTTATGCAAGTTTAGTTAACAACCATGTTTTAGTTATTTTTATGTGTCTGTAGAATATCAAGATTATACCACATTAAAATTAAAATGACAACACTTTATAAACAACTACAAAAATAAAACTATAATTAAAGTAAAATAACAATTGCTACAATGTTCAAAGTTTGAATATCTTAATACTTATTCTAATAACTTATTGTCACAAATCATATATATACATATATATATGTACATTTGCCAAAAATTTATACTTCTAAAACTAAGCTTGCTATCTTTCACTTGTTTATAAAATAACATAATTATTTTAAAATGTGAAGTACAATAAAATGACAATAACCATGTTCTGACTATAGTAAATAATTTCAGATGTCGCTCACAAATGTTCATATTTTATGAGTTCAGATAATGGAAAAGTGACAACTTTTTCTTTTGATTAAAGCTCATTCTCTGATCTTATTTCTATTAACAATGGAATCTAGCATGTCTCTAAGGCCTGGGGCATAAGATCTCTTGGAGAGACTGGGGTATGTGGTATTGTTAGGAAGAATAGACCATAAACCGAGGCAGGGAGGAAGAGGGAGACATGTATCATCCACAAATTCAGCAGTTCTGAGCCTGGTCCAATAATATTGCCAGGTGTTCCAACATCACAAGAAACACCATGCTAGCACAGGAGGAGATCCCTTGAAATGCTGTATGCATCATTTCTGTTTTCACTATCTGGGAAAGAAAGCCTTTGAAACTGTGTATTCATCCCAAGGCCTAGAAAGGGGAAGTGAAGGGGGTTCACAGTGCCCAAAGAAGCAGCCCATAAAACAGCTTTGGTTATTTGCCTGCCTTTGGTCACACTATCTATTTTATGGGGGTCCCTAGTGCTTATAGAAAGAGTCCATAAATAATTCTGGGTAACTGTCTCAACTTTAACTTACTACCTTCTGTCATGTATCTGTTTTACAACAAGATAACCAAACGTGGTCTGGAGCAAGATAAGGATTTGGGCTAACAACCTCTTCACACACATACCTACATTTGGATAAACACATCCCCCAAGGAAAGCTGACACCACCTTTAACCACCAATCAATATGCAGCTCCCTCAAACCCATTCTGCCAACTATGTAAGTCCTCAGGACAAAGGACCTGATGCTTTTGCCACCCTTACCTTGTTTTTTAGCCCCCAAGCCTGTGTCTTTCACCTCCACCTCAGCAAGTCTCATTCCCTCCCTTGAGAACTCAGCACTAATAAACCTTGCTTACATGCTAATAGACTTGCTGATCTGTAGTTCTTTACTATGCTGGCACGAAGAACAAAGTTTTTCCCGTACGAGTATCATTTGTGATGAGGAAAAGTGAGCATTGCAAAGTAAGAGGAAAGGGACTGCACACAGGCTAACTTTGACTTTCAGAGTAAAACACTTTGTGTAATTTATTTTACCTGATTCCTCTTTCCCCATTTCCCATTCCAATTATCTCTTTTATTCAACTCCTATTACAGATCTTAGCCTCTGGCAAAAGTTGCACACAAGAATGATTCCTCTGAGGCAGAAAGTCATGCTCATCCCTGGATTGCCCAATAGTCCCTCTAAATTTTGTGGCTTGAATTCCCAGAACACATCACCTTTACAATAGCAGTTGGTGACCCTAAAATGATAAGCAGAAGCAAAATGTCCCAATTGCTTATAGTAACTTTACTTGCCCAAGGTCAGAACAACCCAGTTATCTGTTTAGCAGTCCCAGGTGAAGAATTGTACTGATTCTACCTCTTTTCTGAATAAGCCTGAAACTTCAAAATGCCTTGCAAAAACAGAACTGTGAATTTGAAAATACAAATCATCTTCATTACAACATTGTATTTAATCTTAATTATTAGACCGAGCATTCTTTTAACGATAATGTAAGCAATGATTTGTTTGAATAAAAGTAGCTAAAAAGAATATGCATTGTAGGTTCTTTGGGATTTAGTGACAATGTTTCTTAAATAAACTTAACAGAGGAAGTTTCAGGGAGAGAAGGGGTGGATGAATAGAGAATAGCCTGGAAAGTAGCACAATGAAGCAGGTCTAATCATTATACTAATCAGATAAATGGATTGAACTTCTCTTATTTTTTCTGGAAGATGGCAGCTTCTTTTTCAGAAAATTCTTAATCATTGCAAATTTCATCCTCAGCTAATAAAAGTTAGTGATTATCCAATTAGTAAGTGGTTCTACAGCTTACATGTGTAATTAAAGATGTTTGACATAATTTCTCTTTCCTATGTTATGGAAGCTTAAAATCTTAGAACTCATATTGTTACAGAAACAGGGGTGTTCCAAAAACCCCAGAGTTTGCGGCTGGGGGATGGGGAAAAGGAAGCAGCTTTCAGAATGCCTCCACGTGCCTGAGGCTGGTGGCTATTGTCTTTTTTATGCAAAATGGCTTTAATGCATCCAAAGCCTCAGGTAGATGGGAGGGGACTTGGACCAGGGGATGGTATGGAAAGCACACAGAGCCTTCGTAAGGTTCTGTGAATGGTCAGAACTGTTTGTAACACCCACTGCATCAGAGGACGCAGTCAGGGATATATAGGCAGCTGCGGACATTTGAGCTCTCTCTCTCTCTCTCCCTCTCCCTCTCCCTCTCCCTCTCCCTCTCCCTCTCCCTCTCCCTCTCCCTCGCTTGCTCTCTCACTTTCTCTCTCGCTCTCTCTCACTCTCTCTCTCTCTCTCTCTCTCTCTCTTGCGCGTGCGCGCGCACGTGCTCTCTCTCGCTCTCTCGCCCCCTCCATGCGGCTTGGTGAAGGGGCCTTCTCCATGTGGCTTGGAGAAGGGGTCTCCAGGCTGCTTTAAGAGGCTCTCGCCATGCGGTTTTGAGGAGAGGAGATCCATGCAGTTTACAAGAAGAAGGCAGTTTCTAAGGAGGCTGAGAATCCAGGTGGTTCTGCATTGAGAGCTGGAGGGCACCACAGCACAGAAAGGACCTCCCCAATCAGAATTGAGTGATTGGCAGCTGCTGGTAAAGCTGAATGGTGTTTGGAAAGTAGGGAAACTGTTTCTCTAACTTTTCTAAAGCTAGCCTGGTTTGGTAGTGGGGAGGCAAGTATGTGTGTTTATGGGTATTTTAAAGAACATAAGACTTAACAACAGAAATCCGCAAATAACTAAATCTATATAACTGTTAAATAAACAATTTTTTTTCTTTTCACTAAACTCTGGTATTGAGTTATAATTTTGGCAGCGGGCAACCGGGCCCCTAACTAAAGAGCCCGTGGGTTTGTTTTCAATTGGAGCAGCCCAGGGGTTCTGTAATAATATTAACAAGTCAGCAACTATAGAATGTTAGGTTTCTCTGCCCCTCAGCACTACCCTTTCCACATAGCTACCATTAATAAGTAATAAGCATAAATGAATGTCTCAAGACATGCTTTTACATGCATTCATTTAGTTCTCAAAAAAGTTAGAAATCTGGTACATTCTGCTATTACTTCCCTTTGCAGATTAAGAAACTGAGGCTTAAACGGAAAGCACGTTTTTGAAACCTAGGGTTTTCACACTTGAAAGTCCATTGTCTATCCAGTCTAAAACTCTAATTCTTATTGTTTTTTAATCAAACCAATCAGTGAGTAAAATATGCATTATAATAAATGAGACTAATATATTAAAGTGTGGTAGTGCCATGGTCAAAATTGGAGAAATTGATTGGCTTTAGTAGGGGAAATGCTGACTTGCTAAATTATCTCAACATGCAATCACAATTCAAAAAGGATAAAATATTGAATGTTAATGAAAATATATAATGTTTCATGGAAATTAAAGAAGAAAATAAACTTAGGAGGGATGTGAAAACATCCAGCTGGCAGATATATGAGGTGTGTCCAGAAGGTATCCAGCTATGTAATACAAAAAATAGAGACATTTATTGAAGAAGATACAAGATACAAGAAACGTTGTACATAGGACAATAGATGCCTCAGTCCCCTTCAAAGGAGGCACCTTGAGGCCTCATAGTTCTTCCAATTGCTATTAGCCATCTTGTTATATTTTTCTGAATCTCATCAATGGTCTGAAATCTCTTCCCTTTCAAAGGTGATTTTAGTTTTGGGAAAAGCCAGAAGTCACAGAGCATCAAATCTGGGCTGAGGCAGGGCTAAGTCAACTGGGTGATTTGATGTTTCACCAAAAAATTCTGCATAAGATGTGATGCATGAGTGGGAACATTGTTATGATGAAGCTGCCAGTCACCAGTTGTCCATAGCTGTGGCCTTCTGAAACATCATATAGTTTCCACAGAGCAACATTCAAGCTTAACCCAAAATTGGATGAAGATTTGTTCTACTTCCTGTTATTTTCAATGTGACAGTCACACAGTACACATTCTCACTCAATGGCCTATACTGCCCCCACTGACTAGTACAGTGAAGACATCATTATTCATGCATGCACATTCCAGTCCACCCTACTTGGCTGCCAGGTTACATCAATGTCACATAAACCTTTCTTGTTATATTAACAATGGTGGGCTTTTTCCAGACAGACCTCATATGTATCTCTTTATGCAACCATATATGTATATATGATTACATGTATATGTAAACATATACATATACACATTATACACTTGTATGTATATAAATACTTTGGCATACACACACAAACTTTTAATGCAGTCCTTTTATATTGTCCCATTTAGCTACTGTAAAATTATTTAACTTATGGCTTAACACAGCACTCGAATTAATCAATTAAACTAAATAGTCAAATGAATTAATAGATTGCATACATTCATGTATAAAATATGTAAGAATCTAGTTTTGTTTTGTTTTTTAGATTTTATTTATTTTTAGATGAGGAAGGGTGGGAGGGAGAGAAACACCGATGTGCAAGAGATACATTGACCAGTTGCCTCTCACACGCCTCCAACTGGGGACCCATCCCACAACCCAGGCATATGCCCTGACTGGAATCGAACCTTTGACCCTTTGGTCCACAGGTCAGCACTCAATCTGCTGAGCCACATCAGCCAGGGATCTAGTTTCTATTTTTTTTAATTAAATTTATTGGAGTTGATATTGGTTTCAAGTTGTACATTTCTATGATACATGATCTATATATTGCATCATGTGCCCACCACCCAAATCAAATTATCTTCCATCACCATGTATTTGATCCCCTTTACCTTTTACTACTCAATCAACAACCCTGGCTGGTTTGGCTCAGTGGATTGAGCGTCGGCCTGCGAGCTAAGTGTCGCTGGTTCGATCTTCCAGTCAGGGCACATCAGAGAAGGAAAACTCTGATTCCAAAAAACCTCTGCTGCCTTGCGGCATACCTCTTCAGGGTAAAGGATAAGGGAGTAAACCCCAACAGAAAATCCGGAGCCGAAGTCCCTAAGGCGGTTTGACGTTGTAGTCAACACCGGCAACTCCTGCGGCGCACCTGAAGCCAAGCTGTATTGACTCCGTCTTTCCCTTGGATCCTTCAGCTGCGAAGAGAGGGGGGGTCTGCTGCATGGGCAACAGCAGACCCTCCATATCACCCTGCCCAGGCTCTGTAGCTTCATTGCAAGATGTCGATTCAACACGGGAGGAGACAGATACCGTGTCACTCCCGAGTCGGACTGCACAGCCATTCTCGGCGGTGCAGATAGACTCTTAAGAAGCTACACCATCGTCTCTCAAGACGGACGGCTGCCGACGACGACTCAATCAACACCTACCCTCTGGTAACCACCATAGTTTTTCAGTTCTATTTTTAGCTTTTATTCAGTAAAACTTCCAAAGGTCATTAAAGTTGCTGCTAAAAAAGAAATGTTTTGCTTTAAATTATTCCATGTTGCTTCTTCAGAAAATAGGCTTAATGAACAAAAATATGACATATACAAAAGCATGGGGAACACTTTTTGTTAAACTACTATATTTTATTTATTTTGTTATGTCTTGAGACAACAATTTTGTATGAAGAGATAGTTACCAATAATTTTGGATAGATCATTATTAAATTGTTTTATTTTAATATGGCCTTACACATAATTTTAATGTAATGAGGCATTGATATAACATTATGTATCATACTTTAAAACATAAATTTGTAAGAACTTATATCTCATTTAAACTGGGAATATTTTGGGTGAACAATTTTGGATTTATTTATTTACTGATTTTTACAAATTTTTTACTGCTCCTTCTCTATGTTATATTTGAAAACTTCCTTCTCTGCAACTTATATACTGTCATATATTTTCTGAGTCAATTTTTTTTCTTAAACTTAAATTTAAGCTATATTTTTAAAAAATGATGTGAACTTTTATAAAAAAATCTTTCAAAACACCTAAAACAAGACCCTTGTAGAAAATTTGAAACTTTAATGTTAAAAAGACTTTACATATTTCAACTATATATTTTATTAGAACAAAATTATTCCTTGTTAAATAATTTTAACCATTATTTTGAAATATAATCTAGACATTTTATTTTACCTATATCTATGAATGCATAAAAAGGAAATTACTTGATATCTGGACATTCCCTATCTCAAGTTACATAACACATGTTCTAGGTGATCCTATAACTTGCATTGAATTAGTTATATATTGCTGTTTTACAAATCACCCCTAAAAGTATTGGTCTAGACAAAAATATTAACTGGATATCATTCACGCTGTTTGTGAGTCAAGTTTTTAATTAGAGAAAGAGCAAAGATATTTTCATTGTCTGAAGCCTCAGGAGGAAGACTAAAATACTGCAGTGGTGGCATCTGAAGATTAGTTCACTCACACATCTGGTTGTTGGTTTTGGGTTTAGGGTAGGAATCTAGCTGGACATTTGGTCAGGAATAAATAGATATGCCTCTCTACATAGCCAAGGATAAGTGTCTCAGATGAGATACAGAGAGCAGGGTAGAAACAATATGTCCTTTTCTGTTCAAGTTTTGGCAGACAAGGCAGCATCACTCACATCACATTTGATTCTTTAGGCAGTCACACAGATCTGTCAAGACTATATTTGAAGGAACAAAGACCCTTCACTTTTTTTCACAGAGGGCTTTCAAATATATTATAAGATTACATAGAATGGGATATTTTATCATAGTTTATTTTTTGAGCCACAACAGATATAATTAATTCCAACTCATACCCCCCACAAAACCCCAATGCTTTCTCCCATTATGATATCAGCTCTTGTCCAGGATCTTATTGTGTAATTAAGGTTCAAGATCTCCTTTGGTGCAGTTCTTGGAATATAGCTCTTTGAGTGTAGTTCTTTGCATTCTAAAGACCTATGAAATTACAATAAAAGTGAATATACTCCCCTCACCCAATAAAAAATGGTTATGCAAACATGACATAATTGCAACGGACACCCCTATTCAATTATGGATAAAACTGGAGCCATACAAATATCACTGGTCCATAGAAATTATGAAATTCTGCTGAGCACATGATGATTGCTAATTACTTGATTATGTTCTATTTCCTGGGAATAATTTTCCATGGTTGTCTGATGCACACTAGTTTATTGGCTATCTTATGAGCCATTATTTTATCTCAATAAGATGTGGCCCAATACTTGCATCTACATTTTTTTTCTCAATATGCTCCTGTTTGTAGGTTAGACTCCAATGGAATATTTGTATTTTGTACTATCTTTATCTCTGATCCTGATCTGGTTATATATCTGTCAATATAATTCTCTTAAAATATTTGTGGGTCTTTTATGAGACTTATAGGGATTTTTCCATTTGAAAAGCCACCTATAAAATTTTGGATGAAATATACTTTTCTCTATATTGCATTTCCTATAAAGCTGGTGCAGGGGGCACTTATTTCCTGCTTAAGGCACCAATAAAAACTTTCTGAGCTCTAAACAAGAATTTTACAATCACAGTGTCAGCTTTATTTTTAGATTGTTTGTCACTAATGTCTTTTATTTAAGATTTGCTTAGACGTCATTTAATATTTTTAGCATCATTGATCATCTATGAGACTAGCAATGAGAAAATTCACTTTTAAAAATAGAAAGTCATAGCTTCTTTATGTTCATTCACTTGTTCTTAATGTTATCTCTCTTCATTCACATTTTATTAAATTCATTTAGAATAATCAAGCCAATATCTTCATCAGAAATCTTCTTAACTTTATCATTTACCTTCATTAGGTACATTTTCTTTAAAAAGGTGATTGTTTATTTATTTTTCACTTGTCTTTTATTATAATTTTATACAACTATTTACTGCACAATGACACTTTCAGAATCCTCCAAGGGTCATCACATATTTGCTAACTTTCATCTCAATGTCATTTTCACTTTCAACTGCCACTTGATCTCAAAGTTACTGACCCAAAATGTGTGTGTGTGTGTTTGTGTTTGTGTGTATGTATATGTGCATGTGAGAAATACACTCTTAGTTGTGTAGCAATAAATAATTAATCGATGTTAGTTAGTTATTACCATGTAAGACATTAACCCTAATCAGTAACTTAACAGCAATCATCTGACAATTTCTATACATTGGGATTGTGGAGCAATGCCTAACATCTCATTTAGGAAACTTGAAGGTTGGGTACTATTATCTGAAAGCTCATTTCTTAGATTTTTCATGGCTAAGGCAAGTGTTGGTTGAATGACTAGCCAGAGCTATTAATTAGATTATATGCACATGGGCCCCTCCCCCTCTCCTGTGATTTATGCTTCCCGCAACATAATGGCTGGGTCCAAAGCAAGTATACATAGGCAGAAAGAGAGACAGGCAGAAGTGATTTTACCTTTTAAAATCTTTTATTACCTTTTAGCTTCAAAAGTCATACAGATTACTTCTGTCACATTCTACTGAGTAAGGCAGTTATTCTGCTCTGAACAGTTTTGAGTAGGATGAGGAATCTTTTTATGGCAGAGGTGTGTCAACATCATAATGGAAGAATAGTATGTGGGATTGGATATAGATTAGTGTGGTCATATTTGAAAAATACTATCTTCATTATCTAACATCATGAGTTGACATAAAAAGAATATCAAGAAACAGAAATTTTAGAACTTATGAGAAGAAACTCATAAGAATGGCAAGTTGTGCAATACAATTAACTTAAACCAAAAAACCATTATTTCAGAATACGTTGAAGTAAAAGTAAATTTTCTGTCAACAATTTCATGTGATGCATTTTTAATATTAAAGAAAAAGGCATAGAAGAATATGTACAGTCTCAAATTACTTGTAAAAAGATTCCATTTACCAACTGATTTCTATTTTATAAAGAGTGGAAAATGAAATATATATAAATTCCAATGGAGGTAAAATTTTATAAGTGTATATAATGTGTATATTTTGATGTGTATAAATTGTAAATCACAATTTACATCTTTGCAGAGATCAAGAATAACACTGATAACATTATGTTCCAAGTGGAACATTTTTATTAAATATTTTGTAACATAGTTATATAAATTATCTTAGTGTCCCTGGTTTTCTGCCAGCAAAAGTCTAAGTTCTCAGTAACTGGGGTCATAGTCTTTAGCTAAAAGTTTGAGGCAATAATGGATAAAGCATGAATGAAAACAGTGCATGCCTGAGGTTTAAGGGTATACAGGAACTTCATTCTTTCTTATTTTTTCTATAATTTCTTGTGTATTTCCTAGTGTTCAGTGAAACTATATGGAAATTATGGCCTGAAGAATGTTTCTGAAAACAGAAATGTGAGATACTTGCCTGAAAGATGTCTGGTAAAAAGATTAGAAAATTTGGATGATCTAGGGTCCAAAGTTTTGTACTTCGGTGGAAAATGTAGGCTGAAATATAATTTCTCATGAAGTCTGTATACTTGTGTCCATATGTACCTAAAGGTGAACCAAGGCAACAAAAATAAATAAATCCTTAAAGATTAAAGGTATAAAGGCAATATGTTTGCACTCAGGATAAGCTGCCAGATAAAAAGTGTTTTCTGAGTGAGAAGACCTCATTTTTTCTGACAAGAAGCTTTAACAATACCTATCATTTATTGCATCCTTATCACTTAAGATAGGTGAATGGCAGGCCGGACAAAAATTAAGTAACTGTTATCATTCTCATTCATCAACACTGTGTTGATGCATATGTTGAATGAAAAAAATTCACTATTAAGTGTGGATTGATGGATAATTTTACCTACCTTACAGCTTCGGCACTGAATGACCTCTTAGAAGAGATTAGAACTCATCATAAAGTCTGTTATTAGTGTAAACAGTAGAATTCCATTACACTTGCTGCTTATTTGTCAAATGTTCCAATTGAAAGCTAAATGAGAAAGCCTCATGTGTATTGTGTCCTGCAGGTGCTCAAGAAGCCAGCAACTACTGCAGCTTCGTGAATGACAGTCACTGGGATAGATAGATCATGTGTGCTCACTACAGGATTCTGTGTTATTCCAAAAGAGTGAGCAAAATTCCACAGAAATTACCTGTTCTTTTCTTTTTTTTCTTTTCTTGAAACATTTTGAAATCTTCTGTGTAGTGGGATAATTGTTTTTATAATGCATACCTAAAAAGCATTGGTAAAGCTGACAGTTTTAAAATCTTTGTTTTTCTACCTGCTGACTTGCCAAAAGGCACCAAATACTTTTTGCCGATTATCTCATGATCCACATAGGAGTGTAAATTGGAACTGTGAGACAGTGGAGTTTGTTGAGACCTGCTGCATACTGTGTTCTCTGGTTATTTCAAAGTCCAGCATCAATAAACATTCAACTCTACTTCCTATTAATGATAGTTCTTTAACCTTCACTATAAGCGCTAGGGCTGCAAAAGAAAAATGTACTGCTGCTGATTTTGAATTTGAATGGAGGACATTAAAATTTGAAGTTAAACTGTGTGTGGGCAAATTTTATCCAACTGGTAATAAGAGCACATAAGAAAGACTTTCCTGCTGTTTTTTTCCCTTTGTTGGTCGTTATCTTCTCAGTGTTTTTCTGAAGTACAATATGCATGTGGAGATGGGCTACTTGAGAGTACTAACAGTAAGAGAGACCAGCCCTGAACAACATCCTCTTTAACCTCATGAGCATAAAAGGTAGCCAAGCCAGGGGTCTTGCTCAGGATATTATGAACTCAACTGGCAATTCATGGATTATAATAACCTTCTATATTTTTAATATTTGTACAAAATAAATAAAAGTCATATCCTGATATTTCAGGAAGAGTATTTGTGGTTACAAGTATGTGGAAAACACATTATCAATATTGCCATGATACACTATTTTATCTATATATTAAGATGAATAAGACACTCGTCGGCAGCCGTTCGTCTCGAGAGACGATGGTGTAGCTTCTTAAGAGTCTATCTGCACCGCCGAGAATGGCTGTGCAGTCCGACTCGGGAGTGACATGGTATCTGTCTCCTCCCGTGTTGAATCGACATCTTGCGATGACACTGAAGCTACAGAGCCTGGGCAGGGTAATATGGAGGGTCTGCTGTTGCCCATGCAGCAGACCCCCCCTCTCTTCGCAGCTGAAGGGTCCAAGGGAAAGACGGAGTCGATACAGCTTGGGTTCAGGTGCGCCGCAGGAGTTGCCGGTGTTGACTACAACGTCAAACCGCCTTAGGGACTCCGGCTCCGGATTTTCTGTCGGGGTTTACTCCCTTAGCCTTTCCCCTGAAGAGGTATGCCGCAAGGCAGCGGAGGTTTTTTGGAGTCAGAGTTTTCCTTCTCTGATGTACCCTGACTGGAAGATCGAACCAGCGACACTTAGCTCGCAGGCCGACGCTCAATCCACTGAGCTAAACCAGCCAGGGAATAAGACACTGACATTTGCTAATAACTACAAAGATTAGTCATTAGTTTAAGTGAATCAATAATTTCATCTTATATGTATGGAATAGTTTCAAGTGTACATAGTATAAAGTCTCTTAGCATTAACTAAATTTCTGTAAGTAGAAAGTCTTGAACCTTATTTAGGTAATGTTTCAAATAGAAATTACATTGAATATATATTTTCTTTTAAAGCTGTATAAACAAAAAGTATAAATGAAATTAATGAAGTTTTAAATTTGATTAATTTAAGTATATAAGGATTAAATTGATCACAACAGTAGTGTGATATTAGTCTAGATTATTAATGTTCTTGATACAACTCTCCACTTGCACCTGGTACATCTTGTAAAATGCAGTAGGTATTCAAAGATTTAGTGTTTGTAAGATGATATCAATGTACTGAAAGAAAATATTCAAACTTAAAGTGGTAAACTACAATAAAATCTATCTTAATCATCAATGTCAGTTAGTAAAAATAATCAGTTAAAGCATAAACTTATAAATAATTTCACAATTTATATATTTTATGTTAAAATATATGAAGTATATTCACTATATGTGATCTTGTGTTTTAGAGAGTATTTTCTTTAGAAAGCTGGGTTTTACTTTGTTTTTTTGTTTGTTTGTTTTTTGCATAAACATCCATAAAGGGTCATCTATAATTTTACTTTTTATCTAAAATAATCAATGAGAGCAACATTTTAGTTTTTCACACTTATAAAGTTTTACAAAGTGTTTAACTTAGTTTTTAATGAAAGTCATAATTCTATTCACAATTATTGTTTTCACCTTGTTAAAAAGTGAATTAAAACAGAATTATGGAAACAATCATAACTGACATATTGTGGCATGGAAAGAAATGTAGCTCACTTGAAAAAACATACAGCTCAATAGGTTGAAGCAGAAGTACACATGGGTCATGAAAAATGGAATTCATTACTATTTCTCAGTGCATAAGGTACATCCACCAGCAGATATTATAAAAACAAATGAAGATAAATACTTACCACTGAAGGCCAATTAAATCAGTGGTTTTGTTAAATTGGAGCATCGCTGTTCATATTTGTGGACATGATCCCTCTGGTCCCAAGAAATAGCATTTATTATGGTGCAATGTATAAGGTCGTCGTCGGCAGCCGTCCGTCTCGAGAGACGATGGTGTAGCTTCTTAAGAGTCTATCTGCACCGTCGAGAATGGCTGTGCAGTCCGACTCGGGAGTGACACGGTATCTGTCTCCTCCCATGTTAAATCGACATCTTGCGATGACGCTGGAGTGTCCTCTCCAGTGAAGCTGAAGCTACAGAGTCTGGGCAGGGTGATATTGAGGGTCTGCTGTTGCCCATGCCCGTCCATCTCGAGAGACGATGGTGTAGCTTCTTAAAAGTCTATCTGCACCGCCGAGAATGGCTGTGCAGTCCGACTCGGGAGTGACACGGTATCTGTCTCCTCCCGTGTTGAATCGACATCTTGCGATGATGCTGGAGTGTCCTCTCCAGTGAAGCTGAAGCTACAGAGCCTGGGCAGGGTGATATGGAGGGTCTGCTGTTGCCCATGCAGCAGACCCCCCCTCTCTTCGCAGCTGAAGGGTCCAAGGGAAAGACGGAGTCAATACAGCTTGGCTTCAGGTGCGCCTCAGGAGTTGCCGGTGTTGACTACAACGTCAAACCGCCTTAGGGACTCCGGTTCCGGATTTTCTGTCGGGGTTTACTCCCTTAGCCTTTCCCCTGAAGAGGTATGCCGCAAGGCAGCGGAGGTTTTTTGGAGTCAGAGTTTTCCTTCTCTGATGTGCCCTGACTGGAAGATCGAACCAGCGACACTTAGCTCGCAGGCCGACGCTCAATCCACTGAGCCAAACCAGCCAGTGTAATCACAAGGAAATAGGGAAACAGTCAGGGAAGCAAATGTCAGAGAGAGATTGGAAGATGCTACATTGATGGCTTTCAAGATAGAAGAAAGGGCCATGAACCAAGGTAAGCGGGCAGCCTCTAGAAGCTGCAAAAAGCAAGGGAAAGGGTTCATGGGTCCTCCTCTAGAACCTCCAGAAGAAATGCAATCCTGCCAACACATCAATTTTAGCCCAATCAGATCACTTCAGACTTTTCACCAAAAATGTAAGAGAAAAAAAATCTGTATTGTCAAATTTATGATAATTTGTTACAGTAGTAATAAGATACCAATACAAAATGGTATAGAAGACATGATTACTTTCCTAAAGAATCGAAATTTAAACAGAGGAAGTAGCTGGGATTCTGTGGCTCTACTAAAAATTATTGAAGCATGGCATCCTCTCTTGAGGCACCATTGAAAATTGTACAGCTCTTCGCCACACTCATGTAGGATGAGCAAACAAGTCAGTCAGTCTGCCTGTCCATTCATTTTTATTATAGTTATTAAGTAGGTGTTCAATTAAAGTTGTGTGAGTTATTCAGTAATATCATAATGGCTAATGATACAGTATAAACAACCAGGGATATGCGTTTTTTACATATGTCTATACACATAATTTATTTTCAAGGTCTTAGAATAGCAAGCTAACCCAGGCCCTGTGTTATTTGGACTTTTCCTCTGTCATTACTTTACTTTACCACTGTTTCTAAAAATTGAAACAGAGATTGGCTGAAAGTTCATTCTAAGGAGACATACAGTGTAAATCATGCAAGGATTTGAGAAGATAATGGAAGAAAACCAAATTTTACTAGAATTTCTATGTTCAACCAATATATCATTAAAGTATAAGAGAAATAAGTTTAAAGTATTTTCAGGCTTGCAGGATGGGGCAAAAGTATAATTACAGTTGTGAGTATGGGAAACACAATTTTTTCTCATATTATTATTTATTAATTATTATATTTTTCTATAAAAACTACTGCCATCCTACTTTTTCCCACCCTGCATATAAGTTCAGAAAATATACCTCCTACACACACTTTCTTGTGAATCTAATTGGGTTAAAATTATTTTTCAACCAATTGTTAAAAGATGATAAGAAACCAAAAGAAAGGAAGACAAATAATCTACAAATTAAGGGAACAATTGTAAAGAGAAAAATAAATTCATGGAGTAACTGTCTTAGTAACCATTTAGATGAGACATAGATATCTGGAACTTCAGAAGAAAGGTTGTCACCAAAAAAAAAAGGAACTGATTACAAAATTATATAACAAATTAAATATAGAATTAAAAAATAATATAATAGAAAGAATTGTAATTAGAATCTTTAGGGAAAAAAAAGTCATACAAGAAGAAAACATGTCACCATAGTTTATTACTACTGCAATATTAGTTTTTTCCTTGAGACTTTAAATAGATCTTATAAAAGTTCTGAGTTTTGCTTGTTATCTATGTGATACATCTTTTCAAAGATATTTTCCCTTGGAATGTCATCGCAATAGTCTCTGACTATGCTAAATAAGTCTGTCAATTGTCTAATGATCCCAGGTTGATTTACAGAAATCCACTTCAGTTCTTGGAGATTTGTGTGTATTGGTGGGAACAATTGTTCAAAAGATTTTTATTTACATGGATTAGATATTATGCTTCAAGACCACCTAAGCTAGGGTTTGAAATTCCTCAGTACTCACAATGTTACTCCAGTTCATGTAATTCACTTAAAATGAAATATCCTTTATTCACTTGATTTCTGTATCTGTCTCTGGAGGTGCTGGCAGAGGTGAAGGTTAGGTAACAGGAATTGTTGCATTCTGGATTTTATAGTTCTTTTTATAGAGATAGTAGATAAGTGAAGCAGAAGAGTATTTCAAATAATGTACAAGCTTTTGTTTCTTTTCTCATTCTGGGACTCCAGTTCACCTGGCACATCTAACCTTTTATCTCTGCATGTCTAGAACACAGACAATTCTAAAAACAAATAAATAAATAAATAATAAAAATAAGAAAAGCATTATGCAAGTCCCAGAAGAAGATAGAGAGAAAGGGCAGAAAGATTACTTGAAGCAGCAATGGCTGAAACCTTTGAAAAAAACTTCACTAACCTAATGAAATACTTTAATCTACAGACCTAAGAATATCAGTGAACTCCAAGTAGGATAAATCCAGCATCCATACTGAGACACATTATAATCAAGCTGCTGAAACCCAAAGACAAATAATTCTAAAAACAGCAAGAGAAAATTGACTCATTTCATTAATGAGATAATCAATAAATTTATCAGCCACTGTCTCATCAGAAACCTGGAAAACCCACTGTATGGGAAAATATTTTTTCCAATGATACATCTGATAAAAGGTTAATTTCCAAAACATATACAGAACTTATACAATTCAACACCAAGAAGACAAACAATCCAATTAAAAAATGGGCAAAACACCTGAATAGACACTTCCCCAAAGAGGATATACAGATGGCCAATAGACATAAGAAAAAAAATGTTCAGCATCGCTAATCATCAGAGGGATGCAAATTAAAAGCACAATGAGATATCACTTTACACCTGCCAAAATGGTTGCCATCAATAAATTAACAAACAACAAGTGCTGTTGAGAATTCGGAGGAAAAGGAATCTTAGTGCACTCTTGATGAAAATGTAGACTCATGCACCATTTAAAATAGTATAGAGTTTCCTTAAAAAATTAAAAATGGTACAGTCTTTTGACCCAGCAACCTTACTTCTGGGAATATATACTAATAAGCCCAAAACACTAATCAGAAAGAATATATGCATCTCTATGTTCATAGCAGCATTATATATAATAGCCAAAATCTGAAAACAGCCTATTCGCCCATCAATAGTTGAGTGGATAAAGAAAGTTGTGGTACATTTACATGATGGAATACTAATTGACTGTAAAAAAAGAGCTTTTACCTTTTGCAACAACATCAATGAGCCCCAAGATTATTATACCAAGTGAAATAAGCGAGTCAGTAGAAGACAAAAAACATATATATATATATATATATATATATATATATATATGTCACTTATATATGAATCTAATTATCAAAATAAACTGATGAACATATATATATATATATAGATGGATAGATAGATATAGATATAGATAGATATAGATATAGATAGATATGACCCATGGACACAGACAGCAGTGTGGTGGTGGTCAGTGGGAAGGTGGGGCAGAGGCTGACTGAAGGTAGGCAAATGAAGAGAAAAGTGGGAACAACTGTAATAGTGATAACAATAAAAACAAAGAAAAATAATTTAAAAATTAAAAAATAAAAAATACCCCTACCCCCCAAACAAGAAATCTAGAGGCCAAAAGGAAATGCATGGCATGGTGTTGGCAAAAAAGTTGATTTATTTTTTTCCACACAATGACTCTAGTAGAGCTTAGTTGTCTCTAACTTCATTTGAAACAATTTTGTTAGATTGTATTATGACAACTGTCATATCAGCATTCACTTAAAAAAATCAATATTGGTAAATATTAAAATATTTTATTTATTTATATATTTTTAGAGCAGGGGGAAGGGAGGAAGAAATAGAAGGAGAGACACATCAATGTGTGGTTGCCTCTTGCACAGCCCCAATTGGGGGCCTGGCCTTCAGCCTAAGCATGCGCCCTGACTGGGAATCAAACCGGCTACCCTTTGGTTAGCAGGCTGGTGTTCAATACACTGAGCCACACCTGCAAGGGCCAATATTGGTGAATTTTTCTGCAGGCATTTTAATATAAACATGGAAGAAGATGCACAATATTTTGGCATATTATGCTTTATTATTTCAAGAAAGGTGAAAACACAACTGAAATGTAAAAAAGATTTGTGCAGTGTATGGAGAATGGGCTGTGACTGACCAAATGCATCAAAAGTGGTTTGCAAAGTTTCTTGGTACTATTGACATTTTGGCCAATTTATTCTTTTCTGTGTGGCTGTCTTATGCATTGGAAGATGTTTAGCAGCGCCCCTGGCCTCTACCCACTAGAAGCTAATAGTGGCAGGTAGCCAGCATACTCAAAATATCCAAATCAATAAAGTAACTGGTAAAAGTGATAAATGTATCTCTTATTTTACAGAAAAATCTAAATGGGTTTTTTGACCAACCCAATATTACAATTGCTGAAAGAAAAGAAAAAGAAAGAAAGAAAGGAAGGAAGGAAGGAAGAAAGAGAAAGAAAAAAAGTCAGTTTAAAATTCTAATTAAGCAAAACTATTTTTTAATATGTGGGAGAAATTAAGACATTTCTAGTTAGACAAAAATACAAAGAATTCAATACTACCTCACCTACCCTACAAGAAATGCTAAAGGTTGTCCTTCAGGTACAGTAACTCAAACCATATGATGACTTGAAGATCTCCACTAAAGGTAAATGCATGAGAAAATTAAAAAGCTAGTATTATTGTAATCTTGGCTTATAACTCCACTTGTTACTATCCATAGAATTTTAAAGACAAATTCATTAAAAAATAAATCCTTTAGAGTAACTTTTATATACTTAATAGCCCTCATCTTCAAATTTTTCAGAAATTCTTAGCTACATATTTCTTAGATTTGTAATGTTCAATATAAGAAATAGAACCCTCATATATCTCAATGGCTTTCAATTGTAAAAATGCATCTTTGGTCTTTGTGTTTTTAGAGAACCAAAATAGCCCTGGCTGAAGAGAAGTCATTGTTAAAGGCATGGGTAAAGAATTATGCTGGGCTTTACTCAAGACTAGGCTGAATATAGGGAAAAACAAGGCTTGGAAAATGAGTCAGCAAGGGGAAAGAGGATCCCCAATAACTAGTTGAAAAGTGCCTAGTTCTGAAACCTAATATGGTGGAGGACAAGGATCAGCTGGGGAATGCCTTGACTCAGGAAAAGAACATATAACCATGTCATTGATCCATTAGCAACAACAACAAAAAGCTACACAGTAACTCTCATCCTTCCCCTTGGTTAAACTTAGCACAGATTATGATTCCTATGTACTGGTTCTCCAATAGCAAATCAAAGGAGTGACTTGGTGAGTGATTGCTAATCCTACAATACCTGTTATATCTGTAAAGGAGAGCTAACAAAGTTCACAATGGTGTCAGGTGACCATCATGCCAATGCACTAATTAAAAATAGTTCTTGACTACAAAGTGAAAGCAGATATCATAGATGTCCCTTCATGATCCTTCCTTTTCCCTTCCATCACATTTAATTACACTTGCATACATTCCCATATATTATTCATCTGTCAATGCAATACATCATAATTTCTGAAAACCCATGTTGAAAACTGCTAGTTCCCTACCCAAAATAAGTTATTTCCTTTTCCTTAGTAACAGAACCTTTATCCTATTCAGGTAGTGATTTAAACAGCTTTAAACAGTTTATCCCTGTCTACCTTACAGGTTGATAAGACATGTAAAACAAGTGTTGCTGATATATTTTTAAAAAGTAGCATGTATTGTGTGGGGATCTTGAATAGCCTCCTTAGAAAGGTGGCAGAGAGCTCCCCCACTTTGTACTTTCCTGCTTAGAATCTGAAAAGAATCATGAGGCAGATTTGAAAATGGAAGACTGATCTAAGGACAACAGAGCAAAAATAGAATAGGCTATATATTTCTGGTAAACCAGAAACTATTATACCAGATCTGAAATCTGGATTTTTATTTCTTTTACATAAAAAAGAATTAATATATTTAAAATCCTTATTTTTTCTGAGTGTTGTTACTAGAGATAAATTCAATTCCTGTCATATACACAGACTAATGTTTTATTAAACAATCCACTTTAATTTCAGAATATGAATTATTTTGTTTTTATTTTAGAAGTTATATTTTTCCTCTCTAAAATGTTTTAATGTACTTTCTCTTTCCTAAAAATAAATTTGCAGATACTGTTCACCTGAAAAAAAATTAATTATTTTGGGCCTGGCTGGAATATCATATAAAGTATAAAGCCTTCCTAGATATCTCTCCTCGATTCATTGCCACATTACGATTATCTCCTCTGCTTTGTTCTCATAATTTCACCACTTGCTACTCTAAATTGATTGGCTTTTACATGTGAGAATTGTATGAGAATTTTGAAGATGTCAACAATATTACTTATTTTGTATGTAAACATGTAATGCATATCAATTTATGTCATCCACACATACACAAGATAATTCAATTTTAAATTCTGATAATTTAATGTTTAAAAGTCACATATAGAAGTACTCAAAGTGACACTTATGTTAGTTATATATATATTATTTATCCATGTGTCTGTCATTATATATACATATGTGTTTGTGTGTACATAAAATCACATCAACACTACCCCTAAAAATGACCAAGATTTTTATGAGAATTTGAAAAAATAGCTAATCATTGCTTATTTATTTCCAACCATTCCTAAATTTAAACAAAACATTTTAAAATGCTAATTAGCTACCTACACAGTTCATCTGGTTAACCACCTCAATTCAAAAATAATATTTAACGAGGGAAAATGTGAAAAAAAAGTATATTCTTTTCAAGTGTTCATTTTTTCTTGAATGATAAAGTACTCAAGGAACTTCACAAGTAAATTAATTCATCCATGATTTGCTAAGATCTAGTTGATAAACATTTTCACTTGCACTTTCAAAATTCTCTCCAATTTAAACCAAAGTTAACACTTACTACCCAGACCAGCTCATATTTCATTTTCTTTACTTTATGTATTATTGTTTTAATCTCTCAGTCCATAACATGATGAAATATCACTTTTCTTTATTATCCAAATCAACTTTGTATATCATGTCTTTCTAACTATCTTCATACCCATCCTACTGTGTCTATTTTTAGAGTTACCATGCTGTTCCATGGCCTCAATGATTGCATTGTAAGAATTTATTACTACTGGCCTTCTACCATATTACTTAACCTAGAATTTACAATGTCTTGTTACTGCATAGAGATAAAATTCCTCTGATTTCAAAAGGCTTCCATATTTCTTCCCTGCAATTTGTCACCTAGTGCTAATTTACACCCTGTGTTGTAATTAGTAGAGTCCCTAAAACTTTCATGTGACATTATTATACCAAAATGTGTATGTTACTAAATGTTGTAGTTCATAATCTCATACTTATTGTTTTAGGTATGTTTTTTATTTCACATAAGATCTCAGATATTTGTGCTTTTGTAAGGTCTTCCTATTCCCTAGTCTTTTTTTTTTTTTTTAATGGTAGGAGTCACCTTCATTATTAGCAATTTCTCACTTATTTTAATCTGTTACCTCATTGAACAAAGAATGGCACATGAGTGGTTTTATGTCTTTTTAATGGGATTTAATCTGTGGACTTGGTGGGCCTTTCATGTAAAGGCTTTGCTCTCAATACCTGCTTGCTTATTGTATTGTGCTGTTTGGTTACCTTCTTGCAAATTATTAGATGTACGAACACTTGTTTGGGAGAAAATGGAAAAGTCAACTCAAGATTAAAAAATTATATAACTTAACAAAAGAAATAAGAGATATTGAACTCATGGACATATTTTTAGTGATGGTAATATTCTCAATGTTCTCAAGGACCTTTAACATTATCTAATAAAATCTTCACTATAATGTTTAAAAATAGGAACCATAGTTTTATATTTAAAAAAGGAAAAATTGAAATTGAGAGATAACTATTTGCATAGTTCACTTACTCTGCAAATGGTAGTGCAATAATATGCATTCAAATTTATTTTACTGGAAAATTTATTCCAATGCAAAGCTTTGACTTTGGTTTAAAAATAAGAGAAATTTAAAATTTATGTTGAATATTTTTTTTCCTCACTATGGTAACACAGTAATTAGAAATCCTAGGAAGGAGGAACATGAGATACTCTATCTTTAATATAACAAATAAATTAAAAGGAAGTATAAGTCTCCTTTGCACTGGACCTTTTAAGGAGCTGAAATCTTGTCAATCTGTCCCTATTACTTTTGGAAGTGATAGCAGAGCATAATAAGCAGCTGTGTGAACATGGCAACAGTTTATCTGAAGAACAGATATTTCTCATTTGTGTCAAAAGTAATAACCAAAATCTCCTTTAATTCTTAATGAACAATTTAGAAATATGATGAAGATAGGATTACTATATTATTATTATTATTATTATTATTATTATTATTATTTGTAGCTAATAGACACAGGTTGATTGCACTTACAAAGATAGTCATACATGAACAAGATAACCCTTCTGTAATTAACCCAGTACAAACACACAGACTAATTAGTCCTCCCCATCATGGACAGCCTTGTCTGGGGAAAAAAAAAAAACCCTTCACATTTAAAACCAAACAGTAACAAAAGAGAACATGAAGGGAAAGATATTAATTCTATTACTTTCCTAAGTCATTTTTAAAAGACATATATGAGGCAATAAAAATGTAAATTAAAAAACATATTATGTCTATTGTTTGTACTTGTTTGGATCTTTATCAAAATATTAATGGAATTTTATGTAATAAATTATGGGATTAGTCATTGGAATATTAATCTCAGCTATGCTTGAGGGCACCATGAGTCATTTACTCATATGGCCAAAATCAGAATTGGAGGTAGCAACTTTAAGATATCCACATGTTAGTATATGGGAAGCATAATTAATCTGTGAAAACATCTGTTTATACTTTTATAATTTTGTTTTTTTCAAATATTTATTTTACTTCAATAACTAGAGTCAAAAAGAAACTTAAGTTGCTCTACTAAAATTACTCCCCTAAAATCCTCCTCCCTTACCTAATCCGTCGGCAGCCGTCCGTCTCGAGAGACAATGGCGTAGCTTCCTGAGAGTCTATCTGCACCGCCGAGAATGGCTGTGCAGTCCGATTCGGGAGTGACAATCCATGCCGCACTTGTCACAGGTGAAGGCAGATGGCCGTTGTTGCTGCTGTTGACGCTGCTTCCGCCTCGATCTTTTCTGGACCGCCTCCTCGTTGCGCGCAGCCTCTGCACGTGACGTACCTTGCCTGACCGCGAGCCTCCAGGCTAGGCGGTCGTCTGCTTGAACTTCCCATGTGTTGAGATTGATGGAGCATTGTGTCATGTCCTTTTTGCAGATGTCTTTGAACCGCAGTTTTGGGCGCCCTGTCATCCTCTTGCCTTCTGCTAGCTCGCCGTAGAGGAGGTCTTTGGGGATACGGCCTGCATCCATTCTTTTGACATGGCCGAGCCACCTGAGGCGTCTCTCACTAAGAACTGCATGCAAACTGCTCATATTGGCTCGCTTCAGCACCTCGGTGTTGGGGACCTTATCCTGCCAGGCGACATGCAGGACGCGTCGCAGGCACCTCATGTGGAAGCTGTTGAGTTTCCTTTCGTGCCTTGCGTAGGTGTTCCACGTCTCGCTGCCATAGAGGAGGGTGCTGAGTACGCAGGCTTGGTAGATGCGCAGTCTGGTTTTCTCAGTGAGGCTGGAATTGTTCCACGCTCGCCGGTTCAGTCTGGCCATAACTGTGGCTGCCCTGGCGATTCTCCGGTTGACCTCCAAGTCGACTGACAGAGAGCTCGAGATGGTGGACCCGAGGTAAGTGAAGTCGTTGACAACCTCCAGGGTGTATCCGTCGATGGTGATGCATGGGGGAGTCCCCGTGCCTTGAGCCATAACATTCGTCTTCGTCAGGCTGATGGCTAGTCCGAACTCCTTGCATGCGTGGGAAAGGCAAGAGACTAGCTGCTGGAGTCCCTCTTCGGAGTGTGATGTCAAAGCTGCGTCGTCGGCGAAGAGCATCTCACGGATGAGCACCTCTTTGACTTTGTTCTTGGCTCGTAGACGGGCCAGGTTGTAGAGCTTGCCATCGGATCTGGTGTGAATGAAGACACCCTCGCTGCAGTCCTTAAAGGCGTATTGGAGGAGCATGGAGAAGAAGATTCCGAACAGCGTAGGCGCGAGGACGCAGCCCTGCTTTACTCCGCTGCTGACTGGGAAGGCCTCAGAGGTTGCGCCGTTGTAGGACACCGTGCTGTGCATGTTGTCGTGAAAGGACATGACCACAGCAAGCAGATGTGGTGGACAGCCAATCTTCCGTAGCAAGCTGAAGAGTCCGCTTCGACTGACCAGATCAAACGCCTTCGTGAGGTCAATAAAGGCGAGGTAGAGTGGTTTATGCTGCTCGTGACACTTCTCCTGCAGCTGGCGTAGGAAGAAGATCATGTCCACTGTTGATCGGCCAGCTCTGAAGCCACACTGGGACTCTGGGTAGACGTGGGAAGCAAGGGTCTGCAGGCGGGCAAGAGCGACCCGGGCGAATACTTTGCCGACGACGCTGAGGAGAGAGATGCCCCGGTAGTTGTTGCAGTCGCTGCGGTCTCCTTTGTTCTTGTACATGGTGATAATGTTGGCGTCTCTCATATCCTGGGGGATGTAACCCTCCTTCCAGCAGAGACAGAGTAGATGGTGGAGCGGCTGTAGCAGGACTGGTTTCCCGCTCTTTAGGATTTCTGGAGGGATTCCGTCGCTTCCTGGTGCTTTCCCACAAGCAAGGCGGTCGATGGCTTTGCCGAGCTCTGCCGCAGTAGGTGGGGTGTCTAGCTCCTCCATGACTGGTAGGTCTGGGATGGCGTTAAGAGCAGTGTCTGTTACGGTGTTCTTCGTTGCGTACAGCTCGAGGTAGTGCTCGGTCCACCGCCGCATTTGCTGTTCCTGGTCAGTGATGACCTCACCTGTCTTGGACTTAAGGGGGGCGATCTTGGAGGGGATTGGGCCTGTTGCCTTCTTGATACCCTCATACATTCCTCATACTTACCTAATCACCAGCCTTTATAAATACAAGAAAAAGAAAAAAAAAAAGCACCAAGAGGGCTTGAATTTAGAAGTTATATCTGGCCAGTCATAAGTAGTCACATCACTGATAAATCCCTCATGAAGAAAGACCTTCTTTATGTATAAAAATAGATGTCAATTCCTTTGATGAGGTAAATATAATTCAAGTTTCAAAAATAAACACAATAAGAGTAACAAAAAAACCTGTGGAAATATGTTAATGTCGGTGACATATATTACTCTCAATTAGTTTTGATGCATTTATAAAAATGTTAAATGTTAGAAAAAACATGGTTATTTGTCAACATTTTTTACAATTATTTAAACATAATTGGCTTATTCACTGCTACAATTAAATTAAGTTTAGCCTCCTATAGTTAAATCACACTCCTTTTGGGATGTCCAGATGTCCAAGCTACTGCAGAACTTAGGACTATATAGGAAATAACAATAATTAAAGTTGTAAGGACCCTGAGAAATAACGTATTGGCATCTTTCATAATGAACACAATATCCTAGAAAGTTAATCTAGCCACTATTACAGAAGCATTTATTGTCCTAAACTAACACTTCTAATTCCTTTTACTTTGTTTTCTCAATAACATAATCCTGCTGTTCATCAAAGCAATTTGTTATTCTGCCATTATTAAGAGATTTCGATTTTTCATCTATATTAACACTGTAGTTAAGAAAGTATTTAAATTTTCAAAATCATAACTAGAACCAATTATTCATTTTCTGGCAACATGTATCTGTATACTAAAGGCATAGTCAGTCCAAGTTCTGTGCATCATACTTCCTCATTATGAAGCGTAACAAAGTGAAAAATACAGTAGTCCCTTGCTATATCGTGGTTCACTTATTGTGGCCTCACTGTATCGCAGGGTTTTTTAAAATATTATATTTATTATTCATCATGGATTTTTTGCTATATCATGGGATTTTGCAGTACCGTATATGTATGTTGTTAAAGTTACATAGATTTAAGAGTGTAGAATAAATTTAAGATTCCTACTTCATGGGGGTGTCTAGAATGTAATACCCATGATAAGTGAGGGATCACTGTTTATATATTCAGAACAAGAGAGGAAGAGAAAGCTGTAAAGTCCATTGTATTTTTAAATAATGTTATTTTTGTTAAATAAATTTTTGATCAATGTGGCATGTCAAATTATTTCATTTTTAGCTTGCTATGATATATTTTAAACTACATTAAATTAAGACATTCATACTAACTTATAAACACTGCAAATTGTCATTGTCACCAAATCCTGTTCATATCACTGATTTCATTACACTTAGTCATAAAAATTTTTCCTTTTATAACAAATGTTAATTCAGCTACATTTATAAATTCAACCCAATTGTGTCAATATAATGAAATAGTAAACATACCTTAAATTAGAAAAACTCAGTAGTCATCTAACTAGAAACAAACACAGTTGATAATTTTCCTCCTCAGATTAGAGAATATTTTCTTCTCTAACTTAATTAACATGCTTTACCTGGAAAATATATGCACAATTAGATAGTATAAATCTGTCTAATTTATTTCAAACCTCCTTGTTAGTCAGGAAGAATGGCAAACATAAATAATCAGAGATGATCTCATAGTGCATAAAAACTTATATATGCTCTGCATAGCCATTGTGGTCACAGAGGAATAAGTCTCAAATAGACCTAATCCAAAATTAAGTTCTTCATTTAAGAAAAACAAAATTCATGAGTAGTGTCATGATACTCTAGCACTTATATAATAGTCAAGATATAACAAAATATATATACCTGGATAAGTCTTTTAAATAAAATATGCATATTTACCAGCAAAGCATGCAATAAATTATACTTTTGAATGTCAGACTAGTGTGAAAAAATAAATTAATTTTTGAGTCATTGACCTAAATGCTACTGTTTACATAACTAATAGCATTTAATGACTTAAATTTTTAACATGATGGTTACCATATAGGAGATTGAAAGTGCTAATTTTTGCATAATTAAAATTTTACTTACCAGTACTCTCATCACATATTCTGCATGGATACAATTTATTTGAGGTTGATCTAACATCTAAATTTAGTCACACTGTCACTTTTCTGTAGCAAATATACAAATCTGATTACTGTGGTAATTTTGAAATACACAAAAATATCATAATAGTTATTAGAGGAAAGGCATAAAAATTGTCTGTGATATGTTGATAACAAGGCTGTACTATAATATATAATTGTATTCAAGATATTTCCTTAATATTTCAAAATATTATGATTTCTAAGGTTTATTTCTAAGAAATTGGGGAGTGAAGGTCTTACATATAGTATTCTGTTTGACAGAAGAAACTATCTTTTGAGGATCAGATTATCAAATTATGTCATAGTTCCAAATTCTGCCATTTCCTCCTTTGTGTAAAAATATAGTAAGGAATCACCAACATCAATGCTCATTGAGTTAAAATTTATCATGCCTAAAGAAGGACTAAGACCATATACAGCATGGGGCAAAAGTAGATTTACCGTGTTGGTATGGAAAATAATACAATCATTAATAAATCATAATACAAGAATGAAATCTGTGTTTTGCATATTCCAAACTGTAAAACTACTTTTGCTTCATCCTGTATTGTGGTTCTTTATTTTTTAATTTTAGGAGACTTTTCTATCATAGAATATATTAAAATCACTCCAAAGCCATAAAAATGTAGATTCCTCAAAGGCATGTAATGTGAAGTTATAACTTTTTGTGGTTATTGTTCTTCTATTGTTTTTTTAATAATAAAAAGTATTAGGGTTAAATAGTAATGTATGAGATCCTGAGAATATGAACTCAATGTACAAAATTAGAAAGGAATAAAATAGTTTATTATATTTAGAGAAATTAAATATTTTTAGTATGACAAAGACACACCATGTTTGTGTTTTAAGGTAAGTATACTGGTCTGGAGTGAAGCATTTGAGGAAATATAGATAGAAAATAGGCTACATCCAGATGATGACAGACATTACATGCTATGCTAAGGAGTTTTGGCTTTGACTCCAAAGCCTGAGAAAAAGTAGTGAATGGTTCTAAACACCTACTCAAGATATTAATATGGTCAGGTTTTATTTTTTATATTTTCACTTTTAACTCTTAAGGAAGGCAAACATAAAATATAATGAAATCTACATTGATTATTCATTGTTTGATTTTGTTAAAAAAGGAATTGCAAAACAAATTTAAATTAAGTATTTGAATCTTTTAATATCAGCCCTTGAATAACATGTGGTTGATATCATATGAGCTAAATTTAATCACAGATTATATCTATTTTTATATTTGTTAATAGTTTCCTTTAAAATAGAAAGATAAGGATTTGTAGATGTTCTATAAACAATCATATCTTTTAATTATAATGTAGATTTTATTAATAATAAGTAACATTTTTTAGTTGATTACTATCTGCTCAGTACAGTGTTTTTCTTTATATCAACTTACATCCTTTTAATTATTACACCTACTCTAAAAGATCTCAGAGGTTTAGTTTTCTTACCTACTGTACAACCTATTATAGTGTCTGAAGGGAAAACACAGTTAATCTTTTCTCAAAAATAATGTATTTGTGATGGAAGCAGTGCCTACTTGCTCCCAGCCTCAAACTGGATTTACACCTAAATTACAGTTCAATCAACCTGAAAAAACAATCGATGGCTTGCTGATCTGAGCTATTTTAACCAAGGATTACAAAAGAACCCACACAGAGATGTAAAAAGGGCAGAGACATGGAAAGGGATAGCCCTCCCACGCAGGTACTGTGGCAGCTGAGAAGCCCAGAGGGATATGGTGACTGCAGAACTCCTTCCCCTTGGAGCATGGAATCTCGACCCCACTCAGGGATTCCCAACCCATAGCACCATAGGTAGAAAGAGGAGCCTGTGTTGCACCTGGCAGTGGGAATTAGTGGGGAGTTAGTCCCACTGGGAGACTCAGACCACACCCTCCCATGGACAAACTCTCCTACTGTTACAGCATCAGCCTGGGAGTTCCCAGTCCAGGTTCCAACTGCTAGCAAGGTAATACTGCTGCTCTCACGTCCTGCAGAGGGTCTTCTGGCTACACCCAACAGTGAATACTGTCTGGGAAGACCCGGACAGTGACTAAATTGTGTGGTTTGAGTAAGAGGACTGGTCTCCCCAACCTCAATTGCACAGTTGGCATCCCTACCCCCACCTGTTGAGCCACTCAGTCTGTCCCATCCTGCTGAGTTTGATGGCACAGGAGAGCCACACAGGACTAGGACTTTATGCCTCATTCCACTGGATTTGGAAGCAAGGGGGAGCCATGCTGGGCTGGAACTTTTGGCCCTGTCCTGCTGAAACCAGTCTGCTCCCAGCTCTATGCTGGAAGAAGCTGACTGTTTTATACAGATTGGTCCCTCCCATGTACACTCAAGTCAAGTATGTGCAGACACAAACAGTGAACAGTGTGGTAGCTACATACAGGTAGATTAAAGCTAGTTACAGACAATGTTTGACACTAGCTTATACTGGAACCCCACCCAAATAGACCCAGAACCAACACAAGCAGTGGTGGGCTTCGGACCACACAAAAGCTCAATGGAATTAGCCACATATGTGGTACACCCAAAGGGAAATTCTGGAAGGCACCAGACCCTGCTGTGAATAACCTCACCTCAGGAGCAGCACTTTCACAGCATCTCATTCACAGTGATCAAGTTTCATGTTATAGTCAGCCAGAATTAAGGGTTAACTGCACCTACAAAAGGGCCAACATACAACAGAGGGTGCACATAAGCCACAGGGAACATTCTTGGAGCATGAAGACTTGGTGGTCTGGAAGACTGTGCAAGTCAGTCCAACAAAACACCTTCATCATAAAACCAGCATAAGTTTGGAAGCCATAGCAGTTCTATCTGATACACAGAGACAAAATGGCGAGACAAAAAAAAAAAAATGCCCCAAACAAAAGAACAAGAGAAATTCTCCCCCCAAATTAAATAAAATGGATAAAATAGAAGCAATAAAAATACCATATCTAGAGTTTAAAAGACTGGTTATAAGAGTACTCAAGAACCTTAGGGAAAGAAGAAATAATCTTAGTAAGAATTTAAAGATCATAAAGAACATATAGTACAGGAAGCACAGAGAGTTCCAAATTAGATGGACACAAACGGGCCCACACTAAGACATATAATTAAAATGCCAAAGGTTAAAGATAAAGAGAGAACCTTGAAAGCAGCAGTTAGTTACTTACAGGCAAGCTCCCATAAGACTATCAGGTGGTTTCTCAATACAAACCTTGCAGGCTAGAGGGGACTGGCAAGTGATGTTCAAAGTCATAAAAATCAGGGACCAAAGCCAAGATTGCTCTATGCATCAAAGTTCTCATTTAGAATTGAAGGGGAGAAACAGAGGTTCCCAGACAAGAAAAGCTAAAGGAGTTCATCATCACCAAATCATTATTATATGAAATGTTAAATGGTCTTATTTAAGAAAAAGAAGACCAAAACTATGAACAACAAATTGGGAATAAACACGCACCTATCAACAATTGAATCTAACAAATAAACTAAGCAAACAAGAAGAATAGAGATGGGATCATGGACACAGACAGCATTTTGATGGTTTCCAGATGGGAAAGGGGTTTGGGGGAATGGGTAAAAATGTAAGAGGATTAAGTACAAATTGGTAGTCACAGAATATCCATGGGGATGTTAAAGTACAGTATAGGAAATGGAGTAGCCAAAGAACTTATAAGCAGGACTGATGGATATAAACAAAAGGGTGTGCGTTCTCTGAGGGAGTGAGGCATGCTTGATGGGATGGGGCAAATGGGGAAAAACTGAGACAACCATAACAGCATAATCAATAAAATATAATTTTTAAAAGGACATATAAATCATAAAAAAAAAGTCAGAAATGAAGAACAGACTAGAAGAAATCAAAAACAGGTTAGATGAAGCAGAGGGTCAAATCGGCAAAGCATGAAAAGAAAAGTCTAAGGGATCTCTGGAAAAAAACAAGTGTAACAATATCTGGATCACTGGGGTACAAGAAGCAGAAGAGAGTGAGCCAGGGGTAGAGAACCTGTTTGAAGAAATAATGGCTGAAAACATCCCTAATCTGGTCAAGAAAAACTCACATAAATTCAAGAAGTACTAAGAGTCCCAAATAATATGAACCCCCAAAAGACCCACACTAAGGCACATCATAATTAAAATGGCAAATGGTAGAGATAAAGATAGAATCTTAAAGGCAGCAAGAGACAGACAGGTAGTTATCTACAAGAGAGTTCCCAAAAGGCTGTCAGTTGATTTCTAAACAGAAACACTTCAGGCCAGAAGGAATTGGCATGAAGTATTCAAAGTGATGAAAAACAAGGAGATTCAACCAAGACTACTTTACACAGGAAGGCTATCTTTTAAATTGAGGGTGAAATAAAGAGCTTTCCAGACAAAAACAAACAAACACAAATCAAAAGAGTTCATTACCACCCAACCAGTATTGCAAAAAATGTTAAAAGGACTGCTTTAAATGAAGAAATATATATAGAGAGAAGTACATAGGTATAAAGAAATAAATGGCAATGAATAGATACTTATTGATAATAACCTTAAGTGTAAGTTGATTAAATTCTCCAGTCAAAAGACATAGAGTATCTTGATGGATAAAAAAACAAGACCCATATATATATGCTGTCTATAAGAGACCCACCATAGAATGAAAGATGCACACAGGCTGAAAGTGAAAGAATGAAAGAAAATATCCCATGCAAATGAAAACAAAACAAAACAAAAGCTGGGGTAGCAATATAAAATCTGACAAAATACACTTCAAAATAAGGTCATAACAGGAGACAAAGTATGTCACTACATAAAACTAAAGGGATTGATCCAACAAGAGGATATAACCCTTATAACATATATGAACCCAATATAGGAGCACCTAAACATAGAAGGAAAATCTTGGTGGATTTTAAGGGAGAAATAGATAGCAATACAATCATGACAGGGGATTTTTACATCCCACTGTCATCAACAAGGACACAATGACCTTGAACGACCTACTGATTGGATAGATTTTATTCATAATTACAGAGCATTTTTATCCCAAAGCTAAAGAATATATATTTTTCTAAAGTGCAAATGGAACATTCTCAAAGACAGACTACATGTAAGTACAGAAAATAAATTTAAATTTTTTAAAAATCAAAATTATATCAAGCATCTTCTCAGATCATAGTGGCATGAATCTAAAAATCAACTACAATTAAAAAAACCTCAAAAACATTTAAACACATAGAGGTTAAACAGCACATTATTAAACAATTAATGGGTTATCAATGAGATCATAAAAGAAATAAAAAATTACCTTGAAACAAATACAAATGAACACTGAACACTACAAGATCTATGGGATACAGCAAAAGCAGTCCTGAGAAGGAAATTCATATAATTACAGACCTACTTCATAAAACAAGAAAAATCTAAAATAAAAAAATTCACACTAGACCTAAAAGAAATAAAAAAACAACAACAACAATGACAACAAATAAATCCCAGAAGGAAGTAGAAAAATAATAATAAAGACTACAGTGGAAATAAGTGACATAGAGACTAATGAATCAATACAAAAGATCAAAGAAACAAAGAGCTGGTTCTTTGAACAGATAAACAAGATTGACAAACTTTGAATCAGACTCATCAAGAAAATAAGAAAATAGATCTGAATAAATAAAATCAGAAATGAAAAGGAGAAGCAACAACTGATTCACAGAAATGGAAAGGATTGTAACACAATATTATGAACAACTACAAACCAACAAATCAAACAATTTGGATGAAATGGGTACATTCCTAGAAACATATATTCTTCCAAAAGTGAATCAGTAAGAACCAGAAAACTTGAGTAGGCTGATTACAACTAACAAAATTGAGACTGTAATTGAAAACCTCTCAGCAAACAAAAGCCCTGAACCAGATGGCTTCACTGGTGAATTATATTAAACATTCCAAGAGGAACTAACACCTACCCTGTGCAAACTAGTTCAAAAACTTCATAAGGAGGAAAAACACTCAAGCTTTTTTTTTATAAGGCCAGCATTATCATAATTCCAAAACCAGTTAAAGACACTATAAAGTAAAAAAAATTATTGGCCAATATCTTGGATGAGCATACATGCTAAAATTCTCAACAAAATATTAGCAAACCAGATCCAGCAGAAGATCATATACCATTGTCAATTGGGATTTATCCCAGGGTGCAGCTTTGGTACAAGATTAGGAAATTAATAAATGAGATACCTCAACACAAAATGAAAGACAGAAATCACATGGTCATATCAATAGATTCAGAAAAAGCATTTGATAAAATCCAGCACCCATTTATGATAAAAATTCTCAGCAAAATAGAAATAGAGGGATCTTACTTTAATATAATAAAGGCCATATATGAAAAACCTACAACCAACATCACATTCGATGTGCAAAAATTTAAAGTGTTTCCCTTAAGATCAGGAACACTACAAGGGTGTCTTTTTTCACCATTCTTATTCAACATAGTACTGGAACTCCTAGACACAGTGATCAGGCAAGAAGAAGAAATAAAAGGCATCCAAATTGGAAAGAAGGAAGTAAAACTGTCATTATTCACAGATGATATAATATTGTACACAGAAGGCCCTAACACCTCAGAAAAGAAACTACTAGGCTTAATCAACAAATTTGGCAAAATAGCAAGATACAAAATCAAATTTTAGAAATTAATTGCATTGTTATACACTGATAGTGAACTATTAGAAGAAAAAATTAAGAAAACAATCTCATTTAATATTGCAACAAAAAATAAGGTACCTAGGAATAAAGGTGTCCAGGAGGTATAAGAACTGTTCTTGGAAAACAATAGGACACTGAAGAAAGAAACTGAGGATGATACAAGTGAGTAGAAGCATACACTGTGTTCATGAAATAGAAGAATTAAAATCATTAAAATGTTCATACTACCCAAAGCAATCTATAGCTTCAATGCAATTCTTATTAAAATATCAATGTCATATTTCACAGATATAGAACAAATATTCTAGAACATATATATACACATACTCAAGGTTGCTGAGGCTATATGAAACAGAAAAAAACCTCAAATAGCCTCAACAGTCTTGAGAAAAAAAGGAACAAATTTGGAGGGATCACAATAGCTCATATTAAATTATACTACAAGGCCATTGTAATCAAAATAGCCTGGTACTGGCATAAGAAGAGGCATATAGAGATAAATGGAATAGAATAGAGACCCCAGAAATAAATCAACACCTTTTTGGTCAATTACTACTTGACAAAGGTTGCAAAAGTATACAATGGAGTAAGACAGTTTTTTCAATAAATGGTATTGGCAAAATTGGACAGATACATGCAAAAAAAAAAAAAAATGAAACTACACCACCATCTTACAACATACACAAGAATAAAGTCAAAATAGATAAAAGACTTCAATATGTCATGAAACCATAAAATCCTAGAAGAAAATATAGGCAGTAAAATGTCAGACATTTTGTGTGGCAACAGTTTTGCCAGTATATCTCTTCAGACAAGGGAAGTGAAGGCAAAAATAAACAAATGGAACTTACATGAAATTAAAAAGCTTCTGCATCGCAAAAGAAAAACCATCAATGAAATGAAAAAGGAATCCACTATATGAGATAACATATTTGCTAAAGGAATATCCGATAAGGGATTAATTTCCAAAGTAAAGAAAGAAATTATACAAATTAACACTAGAAAGATAATCTACTTAAAAAAGGACAAAGTACATGAATAGACACTTCTAAAAAGAGGACATACAAATGGCCCCTAGACATATGAAAAAATGCTCAATGTCACTAGCCATCAGAAAAATGCAAATTAAAACCACAACAAGATATCACCTTACACTTGCCAAAATGCCTGTCATTAATAAATCAATAAATAATAAGTGCTGGTGAGGATGTGGAGAAAGGAGACCCTAGTACACTGTTTGTGGGAATTCAGATTGGTACAACCACTGTGAAAAACAATATGGAGTTTCCTCAAAAATTTAATAATGGAACTGCATGTTGACCTAGCAATTACACTTCTGAGAATATATTCTAAGAATCCTAAAACACAAATTCAAAAAAATATGTGTAACCTTTTGTCCATAGAAGCATTATTCATAATAGTCAAGAACTGGAAACAGCCCAAGTGTCTATCTGTAGATGAGTGGATAAAAAGGTGTGGTATATTTATGCAGTAGACTACTATGCAGCCATAAACAAGAAGGAACTCTTTACTTTTTGTGATAGCACAGATGGACCTGCATGTTATTATGCTAAGTGAAGTAAGCCAGTTGGTGAAAGACCAATAATGTATTATCTCACATATATGTGAAATCTAATGAACAAAATAAACTGATGTACAAAATAGAATCAGAGGAGAAACAGACAGCTGTCAGAGGGGGGAGAGAGGACTAAGTGAAAGAAGGTGAAAGGATTAGCCAAAGACCATATATGTATAATAGAGAGACACAGACAACAGTGTGGTGATGACCAGAGGAAGGGGTGAAGAAAGTGGGGAGAGGGGAGGTTGGTAAAGGGGGTAAAATGGGGACATTTGTAATAGAGTAAATTAATAAAAGTAATGCAAAGTAACAAAAATGCATTTGTGTATCATTGAACATTTTGTACAATATAATTGCTTCATTTATATATTAGTTGCCTCTTTTCACTACCTTTAAGTTTCCGGTCCATTTTACTTTTACAATGTATGATGCTAGAAAATCCAGCTGTCTAGGGGAGCCACATAAGAGCATGCATTTCCCTGCTATTTGGGTGAAACAAAGTGAGGGCAGAAAGACAGGATAAAATTGCTCATTTTCCAGGGACAATAATAAATTTTGTACTCATTTATGCTGGATCAGGATGTTGCTAATACCTGAAGTTTTCTGTCATCTTATTTTAATTATTACTTAATTTAGAATTATGAGAGTAAAATAATTTAATATTTAATAATATTTTAAATATTTGTTTAAACGTATTTTAATATAGCGCAACCATTCATGAATATATATATATATTTTTAAATATATTTTATTGATTATGCTGTTACAGTAGTTCCAATTTTTTCCCCTTTACTCCCCTCCACCCAGTATCTCCCTCCCCCAGCATCCCCCCCCAAGTCCATACCCATGGTTCGTTAAAAATAACTATCCCTCCCTCTCAGATATTAAGACCCTTTGTAATCTTGTAAAGGACAATGGGCGAAGGTCTCAAGCTCCTCTAGCTGCTTCAAGCTGGACATGGTCGTCGTCCTACCTACCCTTGGGTCCAGAAATCCCTAATAAGAGTGGGGGTGTGGAGGGGAGGGTGGCCTTCCCACATGGGGAAGGATCATGCAGACTCCAGGTCAGTTGGCTGTCTCCGGACAACGGCGTGCTTGGTTTAGCAGGCTGGCATCCTTGTTGTGTTCTGGGGGCAACAGATTTGGCAAAAAGGGTTAAAAAGCATCATTCAATCCATAACTACTAGGTGGCAAAAGGCAGGGATTAATTTTTCAATGTTCCACATTAGGAGAAAAAAAAAAAAAAAAAAAAAAGGGCTTCTTTGGAGGAAGGTGTGCTAGGCACATCTCTCCTGTCCAAAACCCTTTTGCCCATTTTATTTAGTTTGGGCTGAGGGAAATAGTTTATGTTTCCCCCCTCTCAGACCTCTGGGCCCTTTCTGTCCAAGCCATTAGGATAGAAAAGAGAATTCAGTTTTAAAGTGAAGCCCACAGACCACCCCATTCTTCACCAACTCAGCCATTTAGTTCAGCCAAACTGTTGAGTCTCCGGAGGCAGCGCTGCAGAGAGGATTAAGTGAGGCTTATGCGTACAGACAATCACTCAGGTAATGCGGTCATAGGCTTATGCCCTTTGAAAACAGAAAACACATGTTAATTTATGTAACATAACCAACAAAAAAGTCTCTAAATCTGTAAGACTGTCTTATTGGGAAGACATACAGTTGCAAGGCACTTGACATTCTACTTGCCTGCAACTTGAATCTCTTTGGTGATATCACAGATATGGTTTAATTTTCAAGTGAAACCATTTTTTAAATGAGAAGAAACTTTTAAGACGGTTAGCTGCCCTACTTTACAGTCTGCCACTGATCATTGTGATTTTCCTTGAATACTGATTTTTCTCCCTAAGATTACTCTCCTTGTCTTTAAAGGGACTACATTAAGTCCTTTTTTAATTTATCCTGTTCATTTGCATAAGCATAACAAGAGCAGCAAATGATCACTTATGATCTTTAGTTCTGTTTTGCTGGAACTTACCCAAGGAACATTTAGGGTGGCCCTCAGTCTGCTCTTCAGTGCACAGAAGCTGGGCCACATACCTGGCATTCATCCTTGCCTGTACACACCTGTCCTTTCCAAGTCTTTCTGGTTTTCCATTGTGCCTTAAGGTCCCTTCTAGCCATCTTTCAGGAAAACAACCTTCGTTCCTTCCCTGGAGAGATTGCTGTGGACCGCACAACCAACCATGGCAGCAGGCCTTTTATTTCGCGGGCTTTTATTACCTTTGAAAGTCATTCCCAGTTCCTTAGGGCTTTTTGGTAACAACATGAGCCCAAGCATGTCTCCTTTAGGCTTGACATTCCAGTCAAAGGCTTGTTCAGAAAAAGGAACCTCTATTAACAACTGGTCATATTAGGTCTATGCAAAGAAACTTAAGTCATTACTTACTTGTTTAGAATGCCAAACTCTGGAGAGATCAAATAGGGAGAAAAATATACAACGTGAAGGAAAATCTTTGTCCTAATATTCACTGAACTGGCATTTCCATTCTTCATATTTTCATTTTCCCCGACTAAAAAAAATTTTTTTGTTTGTTTTTCCATTACAGTTGTCTCTCTTTTTTTTTTTTTTCCCCTCTTGCTTCCCTGTATCCTGCCCCTCCCTTCCCCCACATTCAGTCCCCACTCAGTTGCCCATGTCTGTGGGTCATTTATACATGTTCTTTGATTTTACACTTCCCCTTCTTACCCCCTTTTCTCCCTCCCCCCTCCCCCCTTGTTACTGTTAGTCTACTCCTTGTTTACATACCTCTGGTTCAATTTTGCTCATTTGTTTGTGTTGTTCATTAGTTTCCTGTAATAGGTGACAGCATAACGTATTTTTCTTTCGTTGCCTGGCTTATTTCACTAAGCATAATTCTCTCTAGTTCCATCCATGTTGTTGCAAATGGTAGAAGTTCCTTCTTTCTTTCTGCTACATAGAACTCCATTGTGTAAATGTACCACAGTTTTTTGATCCACTCATCTACAGATGGGCATTTAGGTTGTTTCCAGCACTTGGCTATTGTAAATAGTGCTGCTATGAACATTGGAGTGCATAGGTTCTTTTGAATTGGTGTTTCAGGATTTTTCGGATATAATCCCAGTAATGGAATTGCTGGTTCAAAAGGCAGTTCCATTTTTAGTTTTTTGAGGAAATTCCAAACTGTTTTCCATAGTGGCTGCACCAGTCTGCATTCCCACCAGCAATGCACCAGGGTTCCCGTTTCTCCGCATCCTCTCCAGCACAAGTTGTTTGTTGATTTGTTGATTATGGCCATTCTGACTGGTGTGAGGTGGTATCTCATTGTGGTTTTTATTTGCATCTCTCTGATGGCTAGTGATGTTGAGCATATTTTCATATGTCTATGGGCCCTCTGTATGTCTTCTTTGGAGAAGTGTTTGTTCAGGTCCTTTGCCCATTTTTTAATTGGGTTGTCTGTCTTCTTGGTGTTGAGTCGTATGAGTTCTTTATATATTTTGGAGATCAATCCCTTGTCTGAGATGTCATTGGCGAATATATTTTCCCATATGGTTGGTTTCCTTTTCATCTTGCTGATGTTTTCTTTAGCTGAGCAGAAACTTTTTAGTTTGATGTAGTCCCATTTGTTTATTCTTTCCTTTATTTCCCTTGCCTTAGGAGATATATATATATTTTTCTATAGCACTCAATTCTTTAAAGGCTAATACTGTTTGATAGTGGAGTCAGGTGTAACAATGGTCTACAGATACTTTATCTTAGAACTTCGTATCTTTGAACCCTGTATGAAAGAGCAAAAATTTGAATTTAAAAAACCATCTAAACAGTTTTTTCTATGGTGATCAATTCCCTGCATTTTCCAAACTTTAGTACATTCTATGCTCTTCTTATGTATAATTTTATTATCATTGTTGTTTTCTGGTCAGCTCACGCTTCTATAGGTGCCAGACCTGAGTATCCAAAAACTGACTTCAAATCTCTTAGAAAACTGAAAGGCATTTTCTAGGGGATGAATTAATTGCACACTCCTGATATTTTCTTGTATGTGCATAGTTATCCAATAGTGGGAAAAACCTCTGTCCTCATTCGACATTTTATACCATAATAAAATTAATTTACCTGATTGGAAAACCAACTACTGGTTATATATAGGCCATATCCAGCTTTCTTCCCAGTGGAATCAAGGAATCACCAGGGAGCATATTTCCCACTCTGCTCATGCCTAGTCCTTCACTGTGTTTTCTTTTCATTGCCACACAGTAATACAGAGGGTAAAATTTAAATCATATGTAGCAATAGAATATAAAAAGTTTTTAAGGCTACAGTATACTTTAAAATTCAAGCAAAGAGAGCAAAACAAGTGTTGCATAGAGTAAACACATTTTTAAATCCTGCAAACCTTAGCAATCAACATGATTTTACACACATTACAAAATGACACATTCAGCCTTCAAAAAAATTAATGCTTTAGTCTGTCAAATAGGCATGCCTTGATTAAATAAGGATAAACTAGGATAAATTAAAATTTTACCCTTAGACATGATATTAAATCTTCTCAATCTGATCTAGCTATTCATCTCCCATTTCTGCAAACCACACTCTCAAAAATAGAGACCACATATTTAAAGTTAGCTCATAATAATAAGGGTTAGAGTTGTATTCAAAAGATTTTAAAACAGTAAGGATACAAACTGTTTCAAGGGTATAACATTCCCCAAAGGAGATCTAATTAGTTGCTTGGGGTCATTCTGAGAATTCTACTGAATACATCTGTCCTCCTGGATTTCCAGCATCCCTCCATCTTCTTTGTCAGCTATACTCTTGAGGGTCCAACAAATTTTAATCAGCAAATAGGAGGCTTAAGTATTTAAATAGAAAATTCAGAGCACTGAATGAAACAAATAGGAATAATGAGAAAGAACTCTAATCAATGAGGTATTAAAAAGAATATGGTAATCTGTCATAAGTATAGAACTGATTACATTCAGAAAGTTATTAAAAATATATTTATGTTCAAAATAGAAGCTCCGTAAAGCACCAAGGCATGGGAAGAGGGGCTGGGTGCAACGCTTAATATTTTTTAAAGAAGTAATTCAATGAGATGGTTTACATTGAATATAATACTAAAGCTCCAGTATTATATTTTAATTTCACTAGGAGTTGAGTTGTGATTCAATGTTATATTCTGTTAGTAATACAAAAAAAATGTCGTGCCAATTTCTGGTACAGTATATAAAGTCTCTTTCCTGATACATATCACCCTGCCAAAAAAAGACTTCATACAAGTAAATAAGTAAATTACTCCAGGAATATAGTTGGAAATGAATTGAAACAGAGTTAAGGTGTAGAGGACAAAAATAAACCGCTTAACAAGACTGAGAGATTTCTGCATTATTTCAACCATAGAAAGCATCTGCGTATAACTCACTTAAAATTGTGACATTTGTGAATTACAGAACTTTCACACATGTGGAATACTGGTAAAAAATGCACACACTATTTCATTCTCTTTTAAGGAGTTTTTTTTTTTTTAAATAAATCAGAAGCAGCTGGACTTGAAAAAAGTTAGCAATCAATATTACATGTGAAGAAATAGAGGTGAAATTTTTATATTTTTTGCTCATTAACCTCTTGTTGGTTCTGTTGTTTGCAAATATCTCCCATTCTGTTTGATGCTTTTTTGTTTCATTGGCAGTTTCTTTTGATGTGCAGAAGCTTTTTTTTTGGTTTTATATTGTCTCATTCATTTAACAATCCAATTAAAAAATGGGCAGTGGCCTGAACAGACACCTCTCCCAAGAAGACATATGCATGGCCAACAGATATATAAAAGGATGCTCAACTTTACTAACTATCAGGCAAATGCAAGTCAAAACTATAATGAGATACTACCTCATATCTTTAGAATAGCTATTATCAATAAGACAAGTAGTAACAAGTGTTAGAGAGGTTGTGGAGGAAAAGGAAACTTGACCCATTGTTGGTGAGAATGTAAACTAGTACAGCCACTATGGAACACAGTAATGAAGACTAGCATTATCATATGACCCAGCAACCCCTCTTTTGGGTATGTACTTGAAAAAATTTGAAAACATGTATTTGTAAAAATATATGCACCTCTATGTTCATTACAGCATTATTCATGGTGGCCAAGACATGGAAACAACCAAAGTATCCTATAGATGAATGGATAAAGAAGAAGTGGTACATATATGCAATATGATACTACTTAGCCATAAGAAAAGATGAAATACTGTCATTTGTAACAACATGGATGGGCCTGGAGAATATTATGCTAAGCTAAATAAGTCAGTTGGGAAAAGCTAAGAACCATATGATTTCACTTATATCTGAGATAAAACAATCTCATAGACACAGACAACAGTATGGTGGTTCCTGAGAGAAATGGGGGTGAGGGTAGTAAATGGTAAAGGGAGCCAAATGCATGATAACAGAATATGATTTGACTTTGGGTGGTGGGCATACAATGCAATAGACAGATCATGTATCAGAAATATACACTTGAAAGCTATATAATCTTATTAACCAATGTCAACCCCATAACTTTAGTTTAAAAATAAATATCTGTGGACTTCAGGCCAAGATGGAGGCCTAAACAGACATGCTGCATCTCCCTCCACTACTAAGGAATACAACTACCTCAAAAATAGAGACAACCAGAAGTTCTAGAAAATTAAGCTGCATGGAAGTCCAACAAACAAAGATATACAGAAGAAATACTCATCCAGACAGGTAGGAGGGGTGGAGCCTGGGCAGAGAGGATGTGGTATGGTGGCGACAGTGACACCTGGGAAGCATTCCCAGCACCTGTCCAGACTGCAGAGCTCACGGTCCCAGCACCAGGGAAAATAAAGCCTCATTGCTTCTGATTGTGCCAACCAGTGGGGACTGGGGTGTAGGGAGAAACTGCCAGTCACTCAGCAGAGTCTGCTTGTTTAAAGGGCCATCACAGTCCTAGAACATCTGCAGACCCACCTACTCTGGGAACAACAACCAGGGCAGCAGCTAGAGGGGTGCCTGTCCAAAACAGAAGTGGGAGAAGTGTCTGGAAAAGGGGTGAGTGCTGAGCAAGCAGCATTGTTTCCTCTCAGACCCCTCCCCCACATACAGTGCCACAACAGGGTGAAAAGAATCATCCTGTATTGATGAATACCTAAGGCTCCATCCCTTACAACATCACAGGAGCGACAGTTCTACTTAAGACACAGAGGCAAACAAACATAGGAGCCTGTCAAAATGAGGAGACAGAGAAGTGTGGCCCAAAAGGGTGAACAGATCAAGGTTCCAGTGGGAGAACTAAGTGATGAATAGATAGCCAACCTAACAGACTCAGAATTCAAAACACTGGAGATAAAGATGCTCACAGACTTGACAGATATGCTTGAGTACAACAAACACATAAAGGAAGAAGTGATGGCTATGCTAAGGGAAATGAAGTAAAATCCACACAAAACCAATGATAAAGGGAAGGAAACTTGGGTTCAAATCAATGATTTGAAACAGTAAGACAAAAACAGTCAATCAGTACAGAATGAGGAAACAAGAATTGAAAAAAATGAGAAGAGGCTTAGGAACCTCTCGGACAACTTTAAATGTGCCAACATCCAAATCATAGGCATGCCAGAAGGAGAAGAGGAAGAGCAAGAAATTGAAAGCTTATGTGAGAAAATAATAAAGGAAAACTCTGCAATTTTGGCAAAGGAAATAGACATAAAAGTCCAAGAAGAACAGAGAGTCCCAAACAAGCTGGACCCAAAAATGACCACACCAAGACACATCATAATTAAAATGCCAAAGGTTCAAGATAAAGAGAAAATCTTAAAAGCACCAAGAGAAAGCAGAGAGTTACCTACAGAGGGGACCCTATACGAATACCAGCTGATTTCTCAAAAGAAGCTTTGCAGGAAAGAAGGGACTGGCAAGAACTATTCAGTGTGATGAAAAGCAAGGACCTACAGGCAAGATTACTCTATCAAGCAAAGCTATCATTTAGAATGGAAGGGCAGATGAAGTGCTTCCAAGACAAGGTAAAGCTAAAAGTGTTCATTATCACCAAGCCATTATTGTATAAAATGTTAAAGGATTTATGTAAGAAAAAGAAGATAAAAAATATAAACACTAAAATGAAAACAACCTCACAACTATCAACAACTGAATCAAAAAAAATAAAACAAAAATCCAACTAAGCAAACCAGATTAAGAACAGAACCATAGGTATGAGGATCATTTGTAGGGTTATCAGCTGGGAGGGGTAGGGGGAGAAATGGGGAAATAGTGCAGGGATTAAGAAGCACAATTAGTTGGTAGAAAATAAACAGAGGGAAGTTAAGAATAATAAAGGAAAGGGTGAAGCCAAAGAACTTATATGCACGACCCATGGACATGAGCTAAGGGGAGTGGGATTGCTGGGGGAATGGGGGTATTAGACAGAGGGGAGCAAAGAGGATAAAATTGGGACTACTCTAACAACATAACAAAATATACTAAAAATATGTGTATGTATATATACACATACTCTTGTATGCATGTACACATATACATATATTTGTGCATAGTATATCACTGCATAAATGTATGGCTGTTTATATAAAATATACACATATGTATATATGCATAAATATGCACGTGCATACATATATGCACACATGTATACTTATACTTAAGGTAAATAATTAAATATACAGCGGTGGATAAAAGTAGTTTTACAGTTGTGACTATGCAAAACACGGATTTTTTTCCTTGTATTATTTATTTATTTATTTTGTATTATTTTATTATTTATCATTATTATTAACCTATTTTGCCAACCCTGTATATTGAATAATTTTTATATGTCAGGGGACAAGAATTAGGAAAACTGACTTAAAATCTAATATGTTAATTGAAGACTTACTGCCATTGTAGTAAATAATGACTATATACCCTTTTAGAAACTTACTATTATTAAGTCTTGCCTTTTCCCTCAGCAGCCATACTTAGCAAGAAAAATTGATTGTTAATATAATAACTTAACTGTAAATATATTTAGTATACAAGTGTAACAAGTACGTGTGTTTCTATGATTTGGTCACATTCTCCTAGTGTAATCCCCAAATTAAAAGTATTGCCTTTTTAATCTCTCTTAAAATATTCCTAATATGAGATAGGTATTGAATTAGAGTAATATTTTGACTTTAATCATTTCTCATTAGCATCAATAATTTCAGGTTTTGTGTCATGAAATTCATGGAAAAAATTAATTAGTTATAGAAGGAAAATGAAGTAGCAACATTTTATAAAATGTTGGGTCTCACAGGTTACTAGAATTAGGTGGAAATTGCTGTGATAATGGCATGCAGGGAACTGCAATCCATGTAGTAAGGAGATTACTAAAAAGCTGAGAAAAATGTTCATATTCTTCTCAAAAAAATTGAAAGTAAAATAATGGCCAACTCATAGCAATTCAGTTTTTTTTACATCTGTTCAAGGGCCATATATATGAAAGAATTTCTATATCCATTAATTAGTTTAATTCCTATTCTCTATAGTGAAGAGAATATATAACAGTAAGTCCATAAAATGTGACATTATATGAGGTTCAGACTTCAGAGAATAATCTTGGTTTCTGCCCATACTCTATTATATAGCCTCACATCTGTAAATTTTTATCTGCTTTCCTCTAAAATCAGGACAATATTTACTAACTTTTAAATTTTAAGTAAAAAATAAAAATACCTAGGTTTCATGGCTAAGCATTCAACAGATAAGAATCCAGTACTATTATCCTTCAAATTGCCTTGTAAATAATCTATATAAGAATTTTTTAAAAATTATAGCACTCAATTATAATACAATTGTTATTTGTCTTTCACAAGCTTATTACCAAGTTAAACTTATTTTTTTCTAAGGTTCAATTTTTGTATGCCATGATAGTATTTCATGTCTACCAAATGTTGAAGCTGTCAGAATTTATTCCAATTCTATACTCAGATATCAAATCAGAAACATGATCTTTGTAATTTTTAATTCATAGATCTTTTTAATTTCTGCTTTTGAATTTGTGTGTATCTTCAACTCTTGCATTCCCATTTTGAAAAAATGGTAACTGTGTGTATCTTCAACTCTTGCATTCCCATTTTGAAAAAATGGTAACTGAAGAATAGTTGACAAGAACTGATTACAATTGCTAACTCTACCTGCATAAGAATATCACAATGTAAAGGTCATATTCTGATGTTAAATCTTGTAAAACAGTTTCAGTGAGTTAATGTTATTATGCAGTTTTTATCTACACTTTCACTGAATTAAAGCAAGCCTAGAGTACTCACTGATTAAGAAAAAAATATATATTTTAAAATATATACTTTGAAAAAAAGTAATGAGTGCCCTGTGTAGTCTGTATTGCCATATGCCAATGTGGAAAAAAAATGCACATTTTTGTTGGCTTAAAAATATGCATTTAACCACATAAAAATAACTTTGATGAAATACCTTGTTGTGCATGTTTTTAATAGGTCTGTAATTCAAGATATAGCTGAGTTTTTACTAATTTTTCATCCTGTACTCTCCATTCTAGCTGAAGAGAGAATTTAGGATATCCATATCTGTGTATACATGTGTGTGAGTTTGTGTGTGTTTGTGAGTGTGTAGGGTGGTAGCTAGACATTAGAATTTGCTTGAGGGCATTAGTTTGAATAAATATTTATTAAGGGTAAACTACTTCAAGTGATACTTGTTTGCATAAATTGTTCCTTAGGGTTTAGGTGCTTACAGTCTCCTTCAGGGATATTGCTTTGCATAAACTGTTTGCATTTAGGTTCCCTTTAGGAGATATTAATTGCTTTAGCTGTCATTAAAGTGTGAAGATTTAGACTCTGGTAAAGTAATAACCCAGAGTGTGACTGAGAGGAACTGCTGAAGTAAATTTGAATATGTTTGAATCCTGAAGGTTTGCTAGGGTGGATAAACCAGGAAGTGAACTGTCTCACTTCACCACCAGAAGGTAAACTCTATGCAAACAGACATTTTGTCTCATTGAGACAGGATAGGAAGAAGCTAGGAATATTCCTGGGCAAGTGGAATGAGGAAACTGAGACCAGAAAGTTAAGGCCAAACAGTTTGAGCAACTTCTAGCCAGCTGGTAAATCACAAGACCTTATCTCCCTTAAACAAGGACACTTGAGAGCAAATGGTTCATACCTCTCCTCTCTAACCAGACAATACAAAGCTTCACAGTGTCCAGGGAGGAGAGGAATGCTAATGCAAATAGAGAGATTACACTAGAACAAAGGGAGGGAGCTTGGGAAGAAGGTGCACAGCTCCCCTTCCAGCTCCCTCTCCCAAGAGAAACAGCAAGTCTAAGGTACCCCTAGGAAATTCCCTGCCCCCGAATTGCTACATTTCCCTTATGGGGGAGGTACAAAAAGAAATGGAATAGAAAGAACCTGGACACATGGATTTATCTTAAGTGATTATTTTGGAAATAAGCTTCCCCTGCATAGGAAGAGTAGAGTATTAAAATCCTTTGTCTATATTCATTTTTTAAAAATAATCATCTAGATTATATTGTAGTCTAAATTTTACAAGGCTTAGGGAGGTTGTTGGACAAATTTCTGTTTGACCAGTACTTTTCCCAACCCTCCTATTCTCAGTTAACAACCATGGTGAAATCTTGGGCTAGATCAATGCCAGATGATTTTACCTCTACCACCTATTTCAATACTTGAGTCAGGTTCCTCTTTAATTAGTCACCATCAGGTGCAGTTGCTGGAAGGAGAGTCTGGAGATGGGCATAAGGTATAAGCAGTTTACTGAGCAAGCACGACTGGGTGAGAGGGAATCTACTCCTGGACCACCTCAGGGACCTGCAAGAGTAGGTGGCGATGAGGACTCCCAGGCCTTCTCAGGGGCTGGTAGGAGTCCCACCAGCCTCTACTGAGATGCACTTTTAACCCAGCAAACTACAGCATCCCTGGTGCCAGAGGCTCTGGGAAAGTTCCTGATAAGGGAGCTGTATCTGCCACATTTGTTATCCTGGTCAAGGTGTCAGCATTCTTCATTCTGGCTGCCTTTAGATTGACATTTAGTTCCTGACAGTCACTTAGTAATTTAGCAGTGCATTGAAATCAAAGAATATTAAAGTTTGCAATGTGAAAATTGAGAAATATTTTATATAAAATGATAAACTTAATAATGTCCCTCCCCAATGATGTCTAAGTTCTAACTAATCCCTGCAACCTGGGAATATGTTACCTTATATGGAAAATAAAGTTAAGTTTCAGATAAAATTCAGATTTCTTACATGATATGGCCCAGATCATAAGATAGGGTAATTATCCTGAATTATCTCTGTGAGGTGGCTGTAATCAAAGGGTTTAAAAGTGTAAGAGGGAGGCAGAAGTGCAGGTGGGAAGAGTTTAGCACACCAATGCAGCTTTCATATTGGAGGCAGAGAACACAAACCAAGGAATGAGATCTACAGAAATGTAAGATAATACATGTGTGTTGTTTTGATTCACTGAATTGATGGTAATTTGTTATGGAGCAACAGAAAACTAATATAATAACTATAACTTTAAAAGTTAAAATTAGCCCTGGCTGGTGTGGCTCAGTGGTTTGAGCGCCAGCCTGCAAACAAAGGGTGACCAGTTCGATTCCCGGTCAGGGCACGTGCCTGGAGTATGAGTCAGGTCTCCAGTTGGGAGTACATGAGAGGCAACCACACATTGACGTTCCTCTCTCTCTCTCTCTTTCTCCCTCCCTTCCCGTCTCTAAAAATAAATAAAAGTTTTTAAAAAGTAATAATTATAATAAAATAAGTATCTGCTATAATATTGACTGTATACTCTGTTGCAAGTATATTTTAATATTATTTAAGAAATATTTTATCTTTGCAGACCCGTTTTTATTCCCTTATATCTCATAAGATTAAGTAACTTGATACTGCCTCCAGCAATAAGACCTATTTGTTACTTCTTCTTAAACAACATCCTATTGATTATAATAATGCATTATAATTTAATAATGCACAAGAAGTCCAGGTAATGTAAGATTCTATTATTTTTTATAATATAATTTTCAATTGTAATATAAATTACAATTTAGAAACATTTCTACTGTTAAAGAAGTGCAGTAAACAAAACAAATGAAGTTTTTACACTTATGAGATTACTATTTTTGTAAGAGAAACAAATGACAAGCAAGTAAATAAAGAACTGAGGTTACTTCAGAGCTAAGGGATTCTCAGGTGTCTCCTCTTAAAGGGCCCACATCAAACTTAGGCCTTAAAGCAGACTCATTCCATCAGGGCTTCAGTGCTGGGGCAGTAGCTGGAAGTGTGCCAGTGGCATACAGGAGGAAATTAAAATGTCTGGCATCAGGACATGTGCCAGGTGACAGTGTCCTCCTGGACAAAACTCCAGAGGCCAGACAGTGGTATTGTCCCCTTTCTGAGCCCTCCCTCACACAGAGCCACAGAGCAGCAACACCGTATCAGTTACTCCATCAACCAGGTTCACATAGGTTGCCCCACCTTGGTGATTAGCTAAGGTTCCAGCCCATCTAACTTACTGGTGTGCTTCTCTACAACAGACCACTCTACTAAGAGAGGAAATCAAAGCAGCTCTACCTAATACATAGAGACAAACATAAGGAGGCAGCCAAAATGAGAAGATAAAAAAATACAGCCCAAGTAGAAGAATAGAACAAAGCTCCAGAAAAGGACTAAACAAAATGGAGATGATCAATGTATCAGATGCAAAGTTCAAAACATTGGTTATAAGGATGCTTAAGGAAGTTAGTGAAGAACTCAACAGCATAAAAAAGATCCAATAGGAACAAAGGATTCACTAATTGAAATAGAGAATAATTTACAGGGAAACAACAATAGAGTGGATAAAGCTGAGAGTCAAATCAATGATTTGGAATATAAGAAAGCAAGAAATGACCATCAGAACAACAGGAAGAAAAAATAATCTGAAAAAATGAGGATAGTATAAGCAGCCTCTGGGACAATTTCAAGAGCTGCAACATTTGCATCATAGGGGTGCCAGAAGGAGAAGAGAAAGAGCCAGAAATTGGAAATCTATTAGAAAAAATAATAAAATAAAACTTCCTTAATTTGGTGAAAGAGACATGCAAGTCCAGGAAGCACAGAAAGTCCCAAACAATATGAATACAGAAAGGCTATATCACAATTAAAATGCTAAATGTTAAAGATAAAGAGAAATATATTAAAAGCAGCAAGAGAAAAGTAATTAGTTATCTACAAGGGAGTTCCCATAAGCCCATCAGATGATTTCTCAAGAGAAACTTTGCAGGTTAGAAGGGATTGGCAAAAAATATTCAAAGTCATGAAAAACAGCCAAGATTGCTCTACCCAGCAAAGCTATCATTTAGAATCAAAAGACAGATAAAGAGCTTCCCAGACAAGAAAAACTAAAGGTGTTCATCATCACCAAATCATTATATATGAAATGATAAAGGGACTTATTTAAGAAAAAGGAAAACAAAACCATAAACATTAAAATAGCAATAAATTCACAACAATCAACAATTGAATCTAAAAACAAACTAAGCAAACAAGCATAACAGAAACAGAATCATCATCAATATGGAGATATTTGGAGGGTTATCAGTTGGGAGGGGGAAGGAGGAGAATGGGGAAAATATGCACGGATTAAAAAGTACAAATGGTAGGAATAGGACAGACAGGGAGATGTTAAGAACAGTATAGGAAATGGAGTAGCCAATTAACTTATATGCATGACCCATGTACTTGAACTAAGCGAGGTACTGAATGGAAGGGGTTAAAGGTAGAAAAATTGGGACAACTGTAATAGCATAATCAATAAAATATATTAAAAATAATTAAAGTTACTTCAGATAGCAATTATTACCATGAAGAAAATAAAAATGCATAATGACAAAAAATAGGTAAGTGTACTGTAGGAAATAGGAGAGATGATTTTAAAAAGGATGAGCATATGGAGTAAAATATAATCTTAAGATTTTGAATTAAATTGTTCTCAACAAATATTTTCAGTTATTAGAGTTAAAAATGTCTTTGTTATTATCACAGAAAAACACCAAAACTGTCTGGCAAAGAACTGTTGCAAAGGACTGACAAGGCACTTACATTGGGACTTGCCAATTTTTGAATCTCTTTGTCCTTAGATATTAAGCATGCATGGGTAGTCAATATAATTTTTGTCATTACTATTTTTAAATGCTTTATTGATTATACTGTTATAGTTGTCCCGATTTCTTTTCCCTTTGTTACCCTCCACCCAGTGACCCCCCTCCCTCCAGTTGTCCCTCCCCTTAGTCCATGCCCATTGGTTGTACATATAGTTCTTCTCAACATCTTTCTATCTACTCCACTCCCTCCTACTATATTTCTTAATTCCTGTACCATCTCCCTCCCTTTCCCCCTTCCCCCCTTTTTCCCTCCCCATTGACTTACCCCATAATGTTCCCCATACCTATAATTAATTTCCCACTCTCGTTGCCTACTTCGTTTGCCTTTGTTTCAGTTCCCTAGCTTCTGTTATTGGTTGTTGTGATACAGTTTTCATTTTAATGTTCATAGTTTTGATCCTCTTTCTCCTAAACAAGTCCCTTTAACATTTCATATAACAGTGGTTTGGATCTGATGAATTCCTTCAGTTTTATTTTGTCCTGGAAGCACTTCCTCTGCCCTTCTATTCTGAATTGCAGCTTTGCTGTATATTGTGGTTGTATGTTTTTGCTTTTCAGTACTTCAAATATTTCTTGCCAGTCCCTTCTTGCCTGCAGAGTCTCCTTTGAGAAATCAGTTGATAGCCTTATTGGAACCCCTTTGTACATAATTCACTTCTTCTCTCTTGCTTCTTTTAAGATTTTCTCCTTATCCTTAATTGTTGACATTTTGATTATAATGTGTCTTGCTGTGATTCTCCCTGGGTCCAGTTGTTTTGGAACTCTCTGTGCTTCCTGGACCTGTAAGTCTACTTCCTTCCCCAAGTTAGGGAAGTTCTGCTTCATTATTTTTTCACATAGTTTTTAACTTCTAGTTCTTCTTCACTTTCTGGCAACCCTACGATTTGGATGTTGGCCCACAGGTTTCTGAGCTTCTCCTCATTTTCCTCACTTTTCATTTCCTCTTTCTGCACTGGTTGACTATTTGTTCCTTTCCTACATTCTGATTTGTTGATTTGATCCCTGGTTTTCTTTTCCTCACCACTAGTTTCATATGTGTTTTCATTCATTTCAGCAGGACTAACATTCATTCCTTCCCCATCTTGTTTAAGATCTGCTGTTAGGTCTGTAAGTATTCTTATAACCAAAGCTCTGAACTGTTCCTCAGAAAGATTTCCTATTTGCTGCTTCATTAGATTAGTTAGATTAGATATTTGCTGTCTGGTCAGCTGCGTCACCAGAATCTCTATCATGATCTGTGCCAATCTGACAGTTTTGTGTTTACTTTTGCTTCCTATGCAGAACTGTCACACCTCCTAAGCAATAGGGGACAAAGCCCCATGCACACATCACTTTCAGACGACCCTTCTCACCACGCAGTGGCATTTCTGTGGTGGTGGGGTTCCAAGATGGCTTCTTGCCATTCACTCTCCACTGAGAGACTGGGAGCTTCCTCTTCCATCCCCAACAACTCCAGGCCTCACAGTCCAAGGCAATGGGGGTCTGCCTTTGCCAGCATTGGAATTGCAAGCTGACGGGTCTGGTCTGAGGCTGGGGGTGCTCCCCAGGCAATTCTCACCTCCCTTTAAATACGGGTGTCTGTGCTTACCGCTGTCCCGTTGCCGTCACTGCTGCTGCCACCACCAGCACAGCTTGACCTCTCTGCCCCAGCTTCACCCCTCCTACCCATCCAGATGAGCACCACTTTTTAATAATTTCATATATTAGACTTCCATTTATTTTCTGGAACTTCAGGTTATCACTGTTTTTGCAGTAGTTGTATTACTTCTTAGTTATGGAGGGAGATGGAACATGTCAGTCTAGGCCTTCGTCATGGCCAGAAGTCTCCTGTGTGTGTTTCATCATTACTATTTTTAAAGCATTCTGTAGTAGGCACTCTTACATGATCTACATTGCCACCTTTAGTCTTCTTAATTTTGTTCCAATATTCTTTAGTGTCCAACCTGTCCTGAAATAGCCTGTATGCTTCAGTGTGCATGGACACAGAGATTTTCTTCAATTATCTAAGAGCAATTTAATTTCCATTGTACATGATTCATCCTAAAATGAAGATTTAATGCATACAGGCCACAGGCATACTTGATATTTTTCTTGAAGGGATTAAGACTGTAGAGACCACTAACTGTCAAACAAAATCCATTGTTTTTATTTTTTTCTTTTTCCTTCCTGGACACATGGCTGAACTACATTTCTAAGCTTCTCTTACAGTTGTATGCATGTTATTAAACTTTTTCCAATGATACATAAGCAGAAAGGGTGACTGCAATTCTACCTCTCATACCCAAAGTATTATTCTGGCATTGAATTGTGCTGTTTTTCTTCATGCTACATGTTGAAATGTGGGTAATAGCATGTAGTTAGAGAAATCTTAAAGTCACATGTTAAAGGTAGCAAATGCACTTTTATGCTTGGTCTTTAAATATACCATGTGGAGAAGAGAGATTTCCCAGCCTGAGATGTTCACTGTGAACTTGTTAAATAAGAATTAAATAATCTTCATAGTTTAAATCTACTTTAAACCAATGGACTGTCATTGGTATCTTGTTATCCCAATAAATACAGGATATAGCACTGATGCAGTTAGTAATATCTGAAAAGAAATTTTCTAGAGACCTCTGGGATGGGGCAAATTCCATTTTAAGAGAAACCCACCAAAAACACAATCTGTTTTCCAAGGAATATTATTATATTTGGACATAGGCCTAAAATGTAGTCATTTTCCCACCTGACTAAATATTAGAGCAGTACGTAGCTATGTTAGTTTGCTAGAACTACCATAATAAACTGACTATATGGCTTAAACAACAGAAATGTACTTTCTCATTGATCTTGAGAATAGAAGGCTAAGATAAGAGTTTTGGCAGAGTTCATTCTGAGCCTTCTCTCCATGGTTTATAGATGGCTATCTTCTCCCTGTGCCTTCACGTGATCTTTCCTCTCTATATACCTGTATCTGAATTTCCTCCTTTTATAAAGATGACATTCATAATGGGTAGAGCCAACCCTAATAAATATATGTTAACTTAATTACCGCATTAAAGATCCTGCCTTCAAGTGCAGTCACATCATGAGAACCCACAAATGTAATGTACTAAAATGACTTCAGAAACTTAATTCAAGTACTACAACTAATAATATTTTTATTTAAAGAATTTTCAGTGACATTAACTAATGAATCCATTTCTTTTCTAAAATCTGAGTTTGTTCTCTTTAATTTAAAAGTTATTTCAAAAAATTTAGGAACCTCAGAATCAACATCAACTGGGGATCTAAAAAACAAATGATGCCCAGGTCACATTCAATATCAATTAAATCATAATATATGGGGTGGGAGTAAATATCACTATTTTTATGTGTATTTTATTGATTATGTTGTTACAGTAGTCCCAATTTTCCCCTTTGCACTCCTTTGCCCAGTACCCTTTCCCTCCAGCAATTTCACCCCTCTTAGTTCATGTCCATGGGTCATGCATATAAGTTCTTTGGCTTCACCCTTTCCTATATTATTCTTAACTTCCCCCTGTCTATTTTGTACCAACCGATTATGCTTCTTAGTCCTTGCACCATTTCCCCATTTCTCGCACTTCCTCTTCCCAGCTGATAATCCTACAAATGGTCCCCATATCTATGATTCTGGTCCTATTCTAGTTTGCTTAGTTGGATTTTATTTTTATTTTTTAGATTCAGTTGTTGATAGTTGTGAGTTTGTTGTCATTTTAATGTTCATAATTTTGATCTTCTTTTTCTTAAGTAAGTCCCTTTGACATTTCATATAATAATAGCTTGGTGATGATGAGCTTCTTTACCTTTATCTTTTCTGGGAAGCACTTTTTCTTCCCTTCCATTCTAAATGATAGTTTTGCTGTATAGAGTATTCTCAGTTGAAAGTCCTGGTTTTTCATCACCTTGAATACTTCTTGCTAGTTCATTCTTGCCTGCAAGATTGCTTTTGAGAAATCAGCTGATATTCTTATAGGCACCCCTTTGTAGATAACTCTCTGCTTTTCTCTTGCTGCTTTTAAGATTCTCTCTTTATCTTGAGACTTTGGCATTTTAATTATGATGTGTCTTGGTGTGATCCTCTTTGGGTGTAGCTTGTTTGGGACTCTCTGTTCTTCCTGGACTTGTATGCCTATTTTCTTCACCAAATTTAGCAAGTTTTCCTTTATTATTTTCTCACATAAGCTTTCAATTTCTTGCTCTTCCTCTTCTCTTTCTGGCACCCCGATGGTTTGGATGTTGGCATGTTTAAAGTTGTCCCAGAAGTTCCTAAGCATCTCCTCATTTTTTTCCATTCTTCTTTCCTCATCTGTACTGGTTGACTGTTTTTGTCTTCCTTATGTTCCAAATCATTGATTTGAATCCTGGTTTTCTTCCCTTCACCATTGGTTTTGTGTGGCTTTTCCTCTCTTTCATTTAGCATAGCCTTCACTTCTTCCCTTATGTGTTTGGCATACTCAAGCATATCTGTCAAGCCTGTGAGCATCTTTATCACCAGTGTTTGGAACTCTAAGTCTTTTAGGTTGGCTATCTTCTCATCGCTTAGTTCTCCCACTGGAACCTTGATCCATTCTCTCTTTTGAGCCATACTTCTCTGTCTTCTCATCTTGACAGGCTCCTGTGTTTATTTGTCTCTGTGTCTTAGGTAGAGCTGTTGCTCCTGTCACATTGCAAGGGGAAGAGCCATAGATATGCATCAGTAGAGAGCAACTCATTTCACCACATTGTGGTGCTATGTGTGGTGGAAGGGTCTGAGAGAAAACAATGATGCTTGCTCAGCACTTGCCCCCTTTCCAGGCACTTCTCCTACTTCCATATGGGACTGGCTCCCCTCTAGCTGTTGCCCTGGCCAATGTTCCCAGAGTGGATGGGTCTGCGAATGTTCTTGTACTATGGCAGCCGTTTCAACAAGTGGACTCTGCTGAGAGACTGGAAGTTTCTTCCTCCACACCAATCCCCACTTGTTTGTGCAGTCAAAAGCAATGAGGCTTTATTTTCCCTGGTGCTGGGACCATGAGCTGCACAGTCTGGTCTGGTGCTAGGAGCGCTCCCCAGGTATCCCTCCTAACTTTTTGAAATGTGTGACTGTACTTTCTGCCAGCCTGCCACTGCTGCTGGTGCTGCCGCCACCGCACCACATCTTCTCTGCCCAGGCTCCACCCCTCCTACCTGTCTGGATGAGTATTTCTTCTTTATATCTTTGTTTGTTGGACTTCCATGCAGCTCAGTTTTCTGAAACTTCTGGTTGTCTCTAGTTTTGAAGTAGTTGTATTTTTCATATTTGTGGAAGGAGACCCAGTGTGTCTGTTTAGGCCTCCATCTTAGCTGGAAGACTCCATATTGCTATTTTTAAAGAATGTCAATAAGCAACTAAGTTTGGGAATTATGTGTTGAAGTCTAGTAAATCTTACACAGTTTCATATGTCATGACATATTTTCAACAATATAATGTCTTTTCTTTAAGTTTATTAAGGAATTATTGACAAAGTTAAAATATAGTTAAAGTATACAATATAATGATTTGATATATGTATATAGTGTGAAAGGATTTTCCCCATTGAGTTAATTAATACATCCATTTCTTCACATATTTACCTTTATAATTTTTTTTTTGGTGAGAATATTTAAGTTCTACTTTATTAGCACATTTTAATTATAAAAATAGTGTTATCAACTATAGTCATTATATTATAAATCAGATTCTTAAACCTTACTCATAACTAAAAATTTGTACCATTTTACTAAACTCTCCTTATTTCCCCTACCCCTCTCAAAAATCTGATATCTGATAAGTTGTAATTTACCTAATAATGTTGATACACTGAAAAATTTAAATCTACAAAGAACATTGATGAGTAAAGGAAGTATATATTTTGGCTATTGATTTTCTAAACATTTTTATTTTTTGCATTAAAATATTTTCTGATCATTAAATAAGCCATAATGATAGTGTCCTAGTCCCTAATATATGGTAATATATATTTAATATATTTTTTACATTGTTCTTCAGTTGATTTTTTTTTTATTAAACATGAATATATGACTTATAATGGCTGTAGCAAGCAGTGCTAATTGCACTTTCTTCATTAGTGTTAGAATCCCTGATATTTACATGGGCACATTCTGCATTGTCACCCAGAATAATGACACTTCTCACTTTCCTTCACATCTTATTGTGGCTTTGTGATTTTGTTTTTGCCTGTAGGATTTAAATAGAAGTGCTGCATGCACTATCTAGAAATTTTATAAAGATGAAAATCATAAGCTTCTTCTCCAAATTTTTTTTTCTTTCTTGCTAGAATGTAGTCAAGAGACGCCTGAAGTTTGAGCAGCCTTAGATCACATTCAATGCCATGTGTTAGAGAGGGCAAAACAATCAGATCAAAAGAACTGTTGTTTCTGATATTTGTAAAGGTGCCCTGCCAATTCTGCACTTGGATTTTATAAACTTGGAATCATATCATTTATAAACAACATTTTATTGAAGTTTCCTTAATCTGGCTGCCAAACAGGGCTTCTATATTGCACACCTCTAAGGGATGCCATAGAATCTTTTGAAGTTTCTTCCCCAGATTTACAGCGGATACATTTATATAGACTCCAGTGTGAAGACATTCCCTGGAACTGTGCATGGCAGAAGCCCTATTGCCAAATCCAGTTTTAAAACAATTAAATTATTATAATCAGTTTTTACCTTGTTATGTGCTGACATATTGGACATTAGACAAGATTTGTTAGACTCTAAGAACCCATAAATCCTACAAAATTATAGTGACTGAGTTCGATGATAAAAATAACTTTAATACTCTTTATATTATGCTCTGTATTTCACTGTCATTAGTGACTTGTAATTTTTATTAAGATACAAATTGCTCCTCTTCAACTGATAAGACCAAGAATAGCCATTAGTTAATACTGTAGCACTGATATTTCCATTCTTGTTGGCAGGTTTACTTTATTAAAAGGACACATCATCAGGGTTTTGATATATTTATCATAAGGAAAACACTAACAATTTGCACACATATTGCTTTGATAGAAAATTTTTTTTTATATATTTAATGGCTTGAGTGTCGATGATATTTTGATTACTGTTTTATATATTCTGCTGGTATGATTGTAACTGAAGTAAAATAATTTTAAAAAGATAAAGATAATTAAAACTTTCTCACACTCCCGTGTATACTAAATCATCAAACCTGTTCACTGAAAACTTAGAGATTATTAAAACACACATTTATTTCCTAGTTTTTATCTCTAATTTCTAATCACTAAGGATTTTAATTATATTCAATTACTGGTTATTGTAATATTATATATCAATATATGCAAACATGTTTTTAACAAAGATTAGATAGAAAAAAACAATATAACTTGTGAGAAAAATACACCAATATTTTGATTTTTTAAAATATAAAATAATTTCTCAGAACTCAATAGCTTGGAAATTTTTCTTCCAAAACTCTCTTCAGTTTTTCAATCACTTATATCAGAAAAAAAATACCATAATCAATTCAGTAAGATTTTTCAGAAAAATAATTCTCATACTTTACAATATCTTCACATTCTTGTGACCTCTAATACAGTATGGTCATTATTCTCTAAAGACTCTAGAGAAGCTAATAATCTACAAAGACAATACTTAATGTTAATAGAGTGCTTTCTATTTCCCAAGCTCCTACTGTATCACTTCCCACTACTTAGGCGAATCACCTCTTAAAAAATACAATGTGATACATATTTTTATTATCATTACTAGATAGGTAAAGAGAATCACAACTTAAAGTAAGTGAATACAAGTGTGAGGTCATATTTTTGATTAAGTTATAGTGCTGAGATTTAAATCCAGACTGTTGAGTTAAAGATTCTTATAAACCACTGCATCAAGAACCAAGAGCAACCTGGAATCTCAGCAAAGCAGTTAGCAAATATATATATATATATATTTATGTGTGTATATATATATATATTTTAATTTATTTAATTAGTTTAGTGGTTTTATTGACTAGGCAAGTAATGTATATGTTTTATAAAATAGATTACCACAGAGGACCAATGAGGATATATCAGCAGTTAGCAAACTAAGCCCTCAGGGAAAAATCTGGCTTCTCGCCTGTTTTTATAAATAAAATTTTAATGGAACACAGCCACATTCATTAATTTAAGTATTATCTATGCCAATGTTTACATCATAAGTGCAGAATTTAATAATTGTAGCAAAGATTATGTGAAATACAAAGTTTAAAATATTTGATACCTAACCTTTTTAAGAAAATGTTTGCAAACTTCTGTTGTAGATTTATTTCATGTCATATAAGACTACAAAGAAGGTATTTAGTTTTTATAAGTTGTAAAACTAAAAACACCTTTCTAAATTATCAATAATTTAAAAATATTGAACAAACATATTGAAAGACAGAATTATGTTTCTTATCTTCCTGTGAAAAATGACATTAGAAATTTTTTGTTATATAAAAAGATAAAAGAAGATGTAGTCAGAATGTTAGAAGTATGTACAGGTAGATTCAGAAGTCCAATTTTTAAATATTATGTCATTTTAAAAATGTATGTTTGTTTGTTTATAATATGCTTTCTCACAATTTTGATAAGTTGATGCATAATAAATGCTAAATTAATATTTAGATGAACAAATGCACTTATTTAAAAACATCATCCTCCACTATATTTATATGGAAGATAAATAATGAATTTTCCAGAAAGGATTAGTCACCACTAATTTACTTACCAAAAACAAACAAACAAACAAACAAAAGGCATTCCATATAGAAAAGAGGTTAAGAAAATTCATTTCAAGTATAATATACAATTGAAACTACATAAATTTGGGAAGAAGATAAAATAAAAAGGAATCTTGAGAACAGGGCTTGTTTGAGATAATAGATTAAACAAAAATAAATATGAGGTCAAAGCATAACAGACACAGAACAACAGAATCAAATGTAAAAAGCCATTGAGAGGTAAGAAATTTCAATTGAAATCCAAGAACAAAGTTATATCTTTATTTTCCACATAAAAGTAAAGAATGAACTCTTATCCAAGGAATTCATAAAGTTATCTCAAATAATTAAGCTATGCTATTTTTGTCTTTAATAATTACAAAATGTAAAGGGCAAGGTAAGGGATTCTTTATAATGCCATGCCTCACAGAACAATGATAAAAGTCTTTAATTAAACAAATTAAAAATATGAACATGTATATGTACACTTGTAGAGATAAGTAAATTAATTTACAAATTAGAATTTGTTTTACTAGAGCCGATCCAATTTTCAGGTTAGCAGTATATATAAACTTGTTTTTAGAGAAAGATTAGGGAAGCATGGCCAGATTACTGCCTCAATTCTCTACTTCTTGCCAATAAGACAATTTCTATGATAATCCAGACTATTTTTAAGTAATTAATTTAGGAATAATTGGGAGGCAGGAGAAACATTGAGTGGTATGTTCACTGATTTTTGATAAAGCAAATATTGTGCATATTTTACCTTTTTATAAGTGTTAAAAATTTGTAACTTATAAGACCTCTTGATGTCTCTTTAAATTTTTTATGAAAAAAATGACAATTATGGGAAAAGTTTAACAGGGAAGCAGGTCATTATGTATTTAACATTCATTTTAAAGACATATCATTCTGATTTAGACAAAGTTTACCACAATTTATCAGCCCTCTTAAATAACTCATCACATCTATCACAAACATTAGTATTTAAATTTAGGAAAATCTAATTTTTGTAATTCTTAACTTTATTTTCACCAAAACAGGTCTACGTGTGTTTTCATGTGTATTTTATGCATATATATATACATTGTACTCATTTGGCTTGAACTATTTGACCTATGCTTTACATTTATTTTTATAAGGAAGGCTTTTGAATTCTTATTATCAATAATTGTTTAATACTTATCAAACTATAAACAAGTCCCAGACAATATCCTAAGTGCTTTATTTTCCTAGAATCTGTCAACAATTAATCTCTGGCTACATTACCATGCTAATTACCATGATATTACCCTGTTGAAGTTATATCGAAGTAAAATAACTCCAGTTTCTGCTGAATCATGTAAAGTACCAGGCTTTCCCATTACACTAAATTTCTTTGAAACCTTCAGGGATATTTCTTTGTGGTTAAGACCAAGTTGCTGTTCCTTAAGCTTCTATTATGAAAATGGAGGCATTGTAGAGAAGTGAATATGTAGACTTTGAGGTGAGATTGTCTTAAATCAGAGTCTAGGTGTACCGCTGATTAACTTGGGTGTACAATACTTAACAATATTAAACCTCACATTCTTCATCTATTAAATAAAATTAATGTAATAGAGGAAATAACATTATAAAACCTAATTAATTTATGACACTCTTAAGCAATTAATAAAATGTTATGTACTGTTATTTAGAACACCTGGTGTGCTATCATATAAATCTTCAAGTCCACTTAAACCTTCACTTTACTTTTCTCTGGAAAATTAACTCCAAGGAACTCCAAGGATGTTATGATAGTACTTTCAGATTATTAATGTAGTTCTAGATTTATGAGTTAATATAAAAAATAATAATTCAGCACTGTGTTTTCTGTTTTACTTTTTGGGGGTTAGGAATAATAATTTATTCATGTCTACATTTCAAAAAAAATTCATGGAGCTTGGGCACATTTTAGGTTCCCCAAATACATTTAAATGCTGAATGAATAAATGAAAACTATTTAATTTAATGACTTTCAAATTTCATTTTTACTGAAACTAGAAACTGAAGAACATTGTATTTTTAAGCAGTGGCCTTGAAGTCAGACTACCAGGGGTCAAATTTTTACTTACTGATCCTGTATCTGGTTCAGTTGACCACTGCTGTGTTCAACTTTTCCTTTTGCAATAAATGACCCCCAAATATCAATGGCTCACAAACACAAATTTTGGTTATACATGTTGATTTGGGCTATGATTCTGTTCTGGTCAGCAGGGTTCAACTGTGTCTCGCTCCAGCACCTATATTGTGTGCAGGTCTGTTTTACATATATTCCTTCCTGGAACTCCAGCTAAGTGCAGGAGTACAAGAAGATCCAGGAAAAATGCATGATGCTGCTTAAAACCTCTGCTCTTAACTGACTCACTATTATTGTTTTTCATACACTGCTGGCTAAAAATTTATATATATATATATATATATATAAATCCAGCCCAAAGTTATTGGGTGTGGAAATATGCTTCTCTATTGAGAGGCATTGAAAAGTCCCAACTCACTCTGCCTTCTATGGCGGTGCCACTGGTGACTGTCTCACACAGTGAACGCCATCACCACGTGGACGGAGAGGAGAAAGCTCTAAAAAAAAAAAAAAAAAAAAAGTCCCAACTCAAAGAGTTCTATATTCATATTATAAGGAAGAGGGGGAAAGGTCCAATCACCAACACCACTTTGGTGTATTTTTTCTCCTTGATTATGTTTACTAAATTACCAAATTAATAGGATTATTATAAGGACTACACCATCGTCTCTCGAGACGGATGGCTGCCGACGACGATTATAAGGACTAAATATGATAATATACTTAAAAGATATAACACAGTGACTGGCAGAAATCAAATACAATATTAATTATTCCTATTGATATTATGCTTTATTATTCCATGGCCTCAGTAATATCATGTTCTTTCTTGCTCCCATGATTTACTACAGTTTGCTAACTTTGGGCATATGGTATATGGTATTTTAGTACCTAAGACAACCCATGTATTCACTGCTTTCTAAGAGTCATGCTCTTATGTATGACATCCTTCTTTCAGTGATGGATGTACAGTATACATGTTGGCAGAAATTATGATCTGGAATATATTGGCAACGTTTTGTTTACCTGATAAAATTTGGAGGAGATATCTAATTTCCTAGTAATGTAACACAATGAAATATGCATTCACTTAATCTTTACCAGCCCTTTATAACATATTTTTCATATAAATTCTGTCGTGAGGAATAGTATTTAATATAACACATTTCACAGGCTCATCCTCTATTCGTCGGCAGCCGTCCGTCTCGAGAGATGATGGTGTAGCTTCTTAAGTGTCTATCTGCACCGCCGAGAATGGCTGTGCAGTCCGACTCGGGAGTGACACGGCATCTGTCTCCTCCCGTGTTGAATTGACATCTTGCGATGACGCTGGAGTGTCCTCTCCAGTGGAGCTGAAGCTACAGAGCCTGGGCAGGGTGATATGGAGGGTCTGCTGTTGCCCATGCAGCAGACCCCCCCTCTCTTCGCAGCTGAAGAGTCCAAGGGAAAGACGGAGTCCATACAGCTTGGCTTCAGGTGCGCCGCAGGAGTTGCCGGTGTTGACTACAACGTCAAACCGCCTTAGGGACTCCGGCTCCGGATTTTCTGTCGGGGTTTACTCCCTTAGCCTTTCCCCAGAAGAGGTATGCCGCAAGGCAGCGGAGGTTTTTTGGAGTCAGAGTTTTCCTTCTCTGACAGGCTCATCCTCTATTAAATAGCATTTAACACACTATAATTCATAGCTGTTTCTAGTTTGCATATTTAAAATGCCAAAATTATAAATTCCAATAGGATTTCATAAAAAGAAAAACAACTAATAAAAAATAACATATACATAAGTGTTTTTTTTTCATCCACACTGAACAAATTTTTCTCCATCCACAATTATATTTTGCGTGTATTATCTGATTTATGGATTTTCTTTTTTTACTGTTCTATTATGGTTGTCTCAATTTTTTGCCCTTTGCTCTCCTCAACCCAGCCCTCCCAACCCTCTGCTTCCACAGTCAGTCCTCACCCTGTTGTCCATGTCCGTGGGTCATTTACACTTATTCCTTGACTAGTCATTTCCCCTTCTTTATACCCTTATCCTCCCTCCCCTCTGGTCATTCTCAGTCTGTTCCTTGTTTCTATGCCTCTGACTCTATTTTGCTTGTTTGTTTGTCTTGTTCATTAAGTTCCTCTTATAGGTGAGATGATATGGTATTTGTCTTTCACTATCTGACTTACTTCACTTAGTATGGTACTCTCCAGTTCCACCCTTGTTGCAAAAGATAGAAGTTCCTTCTTTCCTTCTAATTTATAGATTTTCAATGATTAACAAGACCTAAAAATTAATCTTGCCCTAACTTGAAGGTGGACAGTGGCCTAACTTCTGCTTGAATATTGAAACATTCAAAGTTCCGCACATTATCAGGAACAATTGGATTCTATAGTAGGGCCCCATTAAGAATTCTCTATGTTAAACATCACGGTTCATTTAATAATTAAAGCTTTTCTCATAATCTTGTATTTTATTTCTGTTTGTTCTTCTCCTGAAATGGATTCTTTCCTATAATAGTATATAATCATCCTGCTGTGTTCTATTGAGTAAAGTTTCTTTTACGTAATTTTTGTTTTTGATTTTTCAGGACATTTAATTTTTATATTCTTCATCAAAGTTTTGAAAGAACAAAATAAGTATCTCTTATAATTTTACTTCTCCATGAGAACTACTTTCTTAACTTCCCTTCTTTCTCATTTATACTCTATGGTTGCGTTTGTTCTCATTTATGTTGAAATGACAATACATTTCTTTTAATTTTTAAGATTTTATTTACTTTAAGAGAACGAGGAAGGGACAGAGAAAGAGAGGGAGAGAAACACCAATGTGTAGGTGTCTCTCACATGCCCCCAACTGGGGACCTGGCCCACAACTCAGGCATGTGCCCTGACTGGGAATTGAACTAGCTACCTTTTGGTTTGCAGGCCAGCACTTGATCCACTGAGCCACACCAGCCAGGGCATCATTTCTAAGTGCATTTCTGAAGAGGTAAAGGAGTAAAGCTTCCCTCAGTTTCCCATGGCAGCCTCCATACATTCCACATGCATTTAGGCCTTGTTGCACTTGTGAGAAAATGACTCCTGAGATGAAGAACAGCCTTTTATCCAGATTACCCAGCTTCCAAATAGAGTGGAACAGAAGGGGGTAAGGTAAGCTATGTTCTTAAAGAAGTTCTGAATGTTAATTTACAAAATGAGATAGGAAACCTAATTTGACATCTCAGTCCTCATTCTATGGAACTGATAAAAAATGGGATATTGGTTTCTTCTTTAAGTTTTTATTTTTCAGTTCTGACCTCATCCTCCAGTGCTATATCATGCTCTGGCAAAATTATTTCATGTCAAGAATAAAGGAAATGTTATGTACTTTTGCCATATACAAAAATGAGGTTTTATTTGTTGCCCTCCAACAGATGCTTCTTCAAAGTATACTAACGCTATGGGAAGCTCTGGTATGCTTGCTTTGACTCACCACCTTGCATCTTTCTACTTTACTAGGGGATACAAGTAATATAAAGGTCTATTTTGCTTCTGGAACTGTACCTTTCATTCTCTTCCATCAAGCCTAAGGAAATCTCCACCAGCAGTTGAAGAAAGCCTTGTACTTCAGTCTTTCATCCAGAATATCAGCTGCTATCCTTTCTCTTTCTTGCCTCCCAAACAAAAATTCTTAGATCTTCAACTTTTGATAAGGAAGGTCAGAAAACCTTATAGACTACCTTTACTTTCCACTGTGACATGTTTCACCCAGCCAACTGGATGATAAATAATTTCTTATTTAAATGTGAGAGTGAAAGGTAACAGGTTCAGAAAAATTGAATGTTCACTACAAAACTGACATACACACATGCACATATATATATACACAGAGCACACTTGTTTCAAAGAAATCTAATATTCTCTTTCCTTTGAGTGTATTACTGAAACTTACTTTCAAACATCTGAACTGTAATGAACACCTCCTATTCACCCATCTTAGTGTCCTCTGAACTCCCTTGCCTTAAATATTTCACCTCCTTGACATTTTATTTATTGACTCTCGTACATATTTTATTTTTTGTCCATTTATATTATTTCACGTTTATTTTAATTAAAAACTTACACCTCTGAGTCTTTTTCCATTGGATTTAACTGGTAATCTTAATCTTTATTGACAGCTACTTAAATCTTTTTCTTTTTTAATTAACATCCTCAGAGAATTACAGTATATTGCCTCACCTTTTTTCTTCCTTAAATTATAATCTAGTATAATCTCAGTAATTTGTTCCCATTCTCTTTTGTTAAAATGGACCAAATGTCCTTCCACTTGCTAAAGGTCAGCCAGTTCTTTTATGCTTTCCTATATATATTCTGTTGTTTCTCTGTATCTTTTCCTAAATTGTTAGTCCCTACTAGAGCAACCATCTAAGCAGGCAAACTTGGTTTTTCTACTTATAGGTATATAAATACATATACCATGTCAATAAACAGACCTGCTGACCTCACATTTCCTTCCACTTAGAGTCCTATATCATTTTTAATTCACAATAAGAGTTCTGAAAAACTGGGCACCCTTGCTTCTTACTTCATCTTTGTAACTCTTCAATCTTTTCAGTCAGATTTTAATCATGAGTGTTCCTCCAATGCTGCTCTCCTTTGACTCATAAATAATTGTCACACTTCAAAATGTAATAGTCAAAACCATCCAAATTTAATAAACTCTTCTCAAGATTTCCTTACCCTTTTCCGTTCTTACTTTTTTTTCCTTAAAACTAAACACTATCTAACAAGCCACAATTTTATATATTTTACATTTTTTTGTATCTTGTCTTTCTTCCTTCTCCTGAATATCATCTTCATAACTGCAGAAATGTTTGTTCACTCTCTTTACTGCTGTTTCTCTCATGTTGAAGAATCTTTATTGTAGCAGAGAGTTCATATTCTCTCTGGAAAGATTGAATAAAGTCATACTACTCTATTCTGCCTTCCTATAGCTAGTTTTTTTTAGATTTATTGACTACTATTGAAAATTTTTTTCCTTGGCTTCTAAGATAATACACCATTTTGTATTCTAATTCAAACATTTTAACTTCTCAGTGTCCTTTGCTGAGTTCTTGTCTCTCTGTTTTATTTCAAGGTCTAAGGCTATATCCTGGGTATTATTTTTTTTTCTATATATTTCCTCTAGTAACTTTATTTGTATTTATAATAAAATTTAATTAAATACCAATAATTTTAAATTGATATTCTCATCCCAGACCCTTCCTGGATTCTCCAAATTTGTTTATCTATGTCCCTGCTCGACAAATCTACTTGGATGCTATTTGGTCACTTGGAATTTAGCATGACCATGTCAGAAATTTTAATTTCCTTCTTTCTAAACTATATCTCATCCAGCATTCCCCTCAGAGCAAAAGATACTATACCATTCACCTAGTGGCCAAAAACATAATGCTTGGAATCCTCTGTGATCATTTATATATGCTGAGATCATTGGTGGTACATAGTGTGATATGTAATTATAAGTGAAAATGTTAAATTTCCACTTCTTATACCCCCAAAGTATAGATATTAAATATATTCACTCATCTCCATCTTAACTGTCATTTAACCCTAACTATATTGCCTTTAATTCTAAACCACTATATCATGTTATCACTATTCCTTTTACCTGTTATTTCTTTTCTGTCTTTACTCAGCAGCTAAAGGAGATATATACAAACATAAACTGATCATGTGATATCCATGTTTAAATAGATTGAAAAAATCAAAATACTTTATGAAAATTTGTGAAATCTTCCTTGATCTGGTTTGTGATCTCTTAACAAATTTATCTTGTGCTTCATTTATTGTGTTTATTTCAGGTACACTTTTCTTCTAGTAGTTCCTAAAAGAAACAATCTTTGGGGGAAGGAGCTTCAGTGTGCTTGAACTTGTTTTTTCCATATGCCTATAACCTTCTGTTTTCTATTACCTATATGGCTGATATTTCATTTTATAAATCCTAGGTAAATGTATCTTCCTTGAGATTCTTTGTCTGACAAAGAAATTCAAAAATTAGCTTTCTATCATTCTTTCTAGGAAATGGCATGCTTACTTCTTAGCACATCAAAAGCTAAACATTTCTTTTGAATTTTTTTGTATATTTTATTGATTATGTTGTTACAATAGTTCCAATTTTTCCCCCTTTGTTCCCCTCCGCCCAGTACCCACCTTCCCCCAGCAACCTCCCCACCTTAGTTCATGTCCATAGGTTGTGCATACAAGTTCTTTGGCTTCACCCTTTCCTATATTCTTCTTTTTTTAGTTAATTAATTAATTTTTTATAACAATAAAAATTTACAATTCCCCCCCTCAGACTTAAGACCCTTTATGATCTTATAAAGAACAATGGGCAAAGGTCTTGTGCTCCTCTAGCTGCTTCAAGCTGAAGATGGTCATCGTCCTACCTACCATTGGGTCCAGAAATCCCTAATAAGAGTGGGGGTGTGGAGGGGAAGGTGGCCTTCCCACATGCAGATGGATCTTGCAGACTCCAGGTCAGTTGGCTGTCTCCGGACAATGGCATGCTTGGTTTAACAGGCTGACATACTTGTTGCATTCTAGGGGCAACAGATTTGGCAACACGGTTAAAAGGCATCATTCAATCCATAACCACTCAGTGAAAAAAGGCAGGAATTAATTTTTAAATGTCCCATATTAGTGGAGGTGGTGGGGAAGGTTCTTTGGAGGAAGGTGTGCAAGGCATGTCACACTTGTCTGAAACCCTTTTGCCCCCTATACTTAGTTTGGGCTGAGGGGAATATTTCAGGTTTTCCCCCCTCTCAGACCTCTGGGCCCTTTCTGTCCAAGTCATTATGATAGAAAAGAGAAACCAGTTTTAAAGTGAATCCCACAGACCACCCCACGCTTCACCAACCCAGCCACTTAGTTCAGCCAAACCATTGAGTCTCAGGAGGCAGCACTGCAGACAGGATTAAGTGAGGCCTATACACAGGGACAATCACTTAGGTAATGAGATCATAGGCTTATGCCCTATGGAAACAGAAAACACATGTTAATTTATGCAACATAACCCACAAACCAGTCTCTATATCTGAAAGACTCTCTTATTGGAAAGACATCCAGTTGCAAGGCATTTGACATTCTTCCTGCCTGTAAATTAAGAATCTTTGACATTTTTAATTGATTTTCTTTATTGTCTGCCACTAAATCTAATGTCAACCCCATTTTAGCCAGACCATGTCTTTCACATTCTCAAGACAATCCCCAGCACTTAACCTTACACTTGGCTTAAGTCAGAGATCACTAACTAAGTAGAAATAAAATTATAAAAATATTTGTAATATTTTATTTATAATAATGATAGTTTAGAAATGATTTCATAGCTTCTGCCAAAGTAATTTATATTCATGAACTATTTAACAATCTTAGAGAGTAGACTTGTTTAACCATATTTTTCATTATAGAACTAATGTTCAGAGAAATTCAGCTAATGACATCTAGGGAGAAAATGATCTAAGAATGGTATGAATTAAAAGGCTTAAAAAATAGTGTATGATTATAATCTTAAATTTCAAATGTCTACCTCTACAACAGCCAATATTATTAAAATAACTTTTGCCCTTCATTCTACCTCATATCTTTATTCTTTCTCTTTTATATTCACAGTAAAGGTGAGTACTTTTATGTCTTGACATTCATTGATATGTGAAGATTGTTATAAATATTTTAAGTGCTAAGTTAGAACTTTGAAAAATATTTTATGGAAAAATACTTACTGCTTATATCAAAATACAGTTATAACTTGATTACCCATCATGTTAAATGAAACTGAAATGGTAGTTAAGCAAATGTTCTGGTTAAATTAAAGCTTATTCTTGTCGCTTTAAATGCTTCTGCTGCCCACTGTTTTAAAGCCTTTAATATAAGAGAAGCTACTTGGAACAACACAAATCAACTTTCTTTATACAGTACTAATCTTTTTGCAACATACAACTCATTCTTCACCATATATAAATACACAAGAAAGTGTTTCTGGAGTCCAGATAGCTATAGCTCTCTATAAAAATGATATTTTTTATCTCTTTTGATAAGGTTCACAACCAATGCCACATTTTAGAATGAAGATCTGCATTATGGTGCATTACTGAAAAGTTTCTATAAAATTAGAGACATCATGAGATGTAAGGGACTTCGGGATTTTTGATTCATCCTTATACCCAGTGACAAATCTACTTCTGAAATAATCCTTATAAGTAACTATTCAATTTATACTTGCACTCTTTCAGTGAAGAGGTATTTAAAATTAAAAGACAATAAATAGCTTTAATTTAACACTACATTTTGCTAGGTGGAATACCAGCTATATTATCATATATATTATATACATTAATTTTCACAATATTCTAATAAGATAAATATGATTATACTTTGCATTCTAAAAGTTTATTTCCCAATATATTCCTTTTTGTTCTTATCTGAAAGTTAGTATTCATCCTCTCTGTACTATTTTTTAAAATATGGTTAAGTAAATAGAAATACTCTAGTAAAGTGCATATAATAAAGTTTCTTAGATACAAAATAATAGGATTGTGATCCATTATGTTATTAATGAATACAAATTTCTGAATAATATTATTGATGAGTTTTCTGATTTTACTAATATAAATCTATGAGAAGATTCTGGTGTTGTCTGCAATAACATTGAAAGACTCAACATTTATATTATTCTTCACTCTCTTAACAGTTAATAGCAAAAAATATATATAAGGACTAAAGAAATGAAAGATAGTGGCATTGTAATATTGATAGATGACAATTTTCAGCAAGTTTTGAGAATTAGTGACTAATAAAACAGGAAAAAAAGAATGCAGCCTCAATTATAGGTCAAAGGGACTAGGGCAGAAGGAGGAGCATATTATTCCTGTGGAATACCATATTATCTAAGATCTTAGAAACTATAGGTGTAGAGAAGGAGATGTGTGAAATGGGGAAGGATAAAAGAAGATTCACTGACAACCCCACTACCTGCACATCCCCATACCTTCTCACATGCCATATCCTTCCTCCATTTTATTTATCACCCCTAAAAAAGTAAGCTAATAAGAGAGTTAGATTCTACAAAATATTTTAAGTTCATTAACAAAAACTTTAGTCTCTATTGTCTTAAAACAAGAACCTTGTACTAAGGCTTCCAATTTCTAACTGCTGATTCTCTGCTTTTTCATCCTAGTGGACAAAGCCTTCCAATTGAAAGCCTAATCACAAGACTTGGGCTTCTATTCAGCTTTCTAAGTACCTCATTCTTATATGTAAATGAGTAAGCTATGTTCATCATATATTTGAATAAGCCCAACAATAAGAACATGAAAACCCAGATAAACCAAGAAGAAAAACAAAATGTGATTAGCAATAAAACAAATACTTTAAGGAACAAAGACAGCTTATAATAAACAGACAAAATCTGACAGAAAACTGCATCAATAATATAAGAATAGAAAGCTACATAAGAGAAATATTCAAAGATAGCAGCAGGTTTTTGGAAATATAAAGATCAGTAGCATCTTTAAAAGGGAAATATTTCAAAATGGAAAAAGTAATATAAAGAGAAAATATGAAACATAAATTATAACATAAAGAACTAAGTCATAATAAAAGAACATGCATTATAAGAAATTATAAAATAATTTACAAAATAAGCATAAAAAGATTCAAGACCAGATTAAAAGATTCATTCAGCATGTATATTATGAAAAAAATTTGCATCAAGATATATCATTTTGAAGTTAAAATAAAGCAAATAAAATTAAGTTCTCTCAAATATAGAAACAATGTATCCTTACTTTTTTAATAATAACTAAAAAATTTATCTTATAAAGTAATTAAAATCAGACTGACATCATTTTTCTAATGAACTTTGATGTTAGCTAGAGACCAATGTTGTCCTTAACAAGTACTTCGACATGTTACAATAAAATCAGAAAATAGACCTGAAACACTGAAGAAAAAAACACAGAGAGTAGGCAAGAATCTGTTCAGTAGCCCAAACACAATGAATAACGATGGGAGTAATAAGTTGGAGTTGACTGAATAAAGATTTTGAAGACAACGAGCAATTTGAAGATCTGGCTAATAGTTTGGGCAAGCTCCAAGAATAACAACAACAAAAAATGGTATACAATAGCCTGTGAGCCAAGTGTCGCTGATTCGATTCCCAGTCAGGACACATTACTAGGTTGCACATCAGGTCCCCAGTTGGGGGCACAAGTGAGAGGCAACCACACAGTGATGTTTCTCTTCCTCTCTTTCTTCTTTCCCCTCTCTCTAAAAAAATTTAAAAAATAAACAAACAAATAAATAAATTACATTAAAAATGGTATACAATAAATAAATTATAGTGCATTAATTGGTTTTTTAAATAAAAACACATACCTGATAGCAAAAGTGAGAGACCTGAAAAACAGGAGTTACAAGAAGAGTAGGTACTCTAACTTGTCCTTCTTTTTTTCCTTGAAAGCAGGAGACAAAACCCCATAAGAAAGATGTCCTTCTTTCTTATATCAGAGGGAACATAATATTCTTATCATGACAGACTAGAAGTTAAAACTGAGAGAATTGTGTACAAACAGACCTTGTAAAAATAACATGTTTCTTCTTTTAGCTTCTTTATTTAGTTTAGTAATTTTTTCACAATTGCTTTCCTTTGTTTAACCAAGGGTAAAAAGCACTTAGTCTTTCCATCTTTTCAGGTCTTCCTTTCATTAGGAGGAATCCTGTGTCAGGTAAATTTTTAATTAAATAAATTTGTGTGCTTTTCTCTTGTTGCACTCTTTTTTGTCATTTTAATTCTCAGGCTCATCCAAAACCCTAAGTGGGTAGAGATAAAATTTTACCTTCCCTACAATACTATGCACTGTTGTTTTATGTTCAGCTTTTGGAATCACACAATATATCTGTGGTTATAAAATGGTTGCTAAGTAAATATTCAGTAGAAATTATGAATTTCAGTCATTAGTACTGGCAACATCAGAAATGTCCAAACCTGTAGAGAATTTTTATGAGTTTATTTGAGCCAAATTGACAACAATTGACAGAAAGCAAAATCTAATGGACTGAGAAAATGTCCTGGAGAATGACAATTTTATAATTTATTTTATGCATTAGAACCAAAGGAAGAGATATATGGATGGTGCATACAATCCATTGGTGGTAGATTAGGGAGGAGAGAGAAGGCAAAGCAGGAAAATCTCTAAGATTGGATAAAAAGTAAAACACCGAGGCACATCCTTCTTTTACATTTGTGGGTATAGAATAGTTAACAATTAATATTTACAGCACATAGGAATGGTACTCTGGGAACAAGTCGGCAATAAGGGTTTCTGCGGTCTGTTGTGGGAGTGGTTGTACCCTAAAGATTCTCGAAAAAGGGAATTACTCTGACCTTCCAAGGGTATGTTATTTTAGGCGCAAAAAGACAATAGGCAGTCTTATTTAAGGTAAGGATTGCTCTTTCTCAAGGAAGCTACAGGCCCAGGGTGTGACTGACTATCCACCATTAACTTTGTTTAGTTAATTTTTTTTTACATTCAGACCATTCTATATGGTCACTTTATGTCTCTGAGTTTGTAAGTCTGCATGCAGGCCTCCTCTGAGCTTGTCAGGTTTAGTATATAGCCCCTTTTTTATCCAGAGTGTGTTCAAATTTTAATTATTATATTATTTCACATAAAATATAGTTTCCATCCTCAAAAGTAGAAGTTATAAATTTATGTTTCTATATATCAAAAATAGATGGCAGTAAAATAATTGTTTTTAGATAAAATTTGCCTTTTCTACTTTTTCATAGTCCCCACACTATTAACCTCCTGAAATAAAAGTAAAATGATTTTTTTATTGGTATTATTCTTAGTTTTATATTTTAATAAAACAGTTAAAATATTTTTATACATGAGTGTATTAGTTTCATATTGCTGCTGTAAAATTATTATACACTTAGTGACTTAAACCACCGAAATTAATTCTCTCACAGTTTCAGAGTTCAGAGTCCAAAATCAAGGTGTTAGCAAGGACAAGCTCCCACCAATGGCTCTAGGGGAGAATTATTCCTTACCTTTTCCAGCTGCTGGTAGATGTCGAAGTTTCTTTTTTTAGGACTGCAACACTTCAACTCTGCCCCTGTCTTCACATGACTTTCCTCTCATTTATCTGAGTCCCAAATCACCCTTTGCTTTCTCTTATAAGTACACCTGCCATTAGGGTTAGATCTGACAGTAAATCTAAGATACCTACAAAGACCATTTTTCAAAACAAAATCACATACACAGATTCCAGGGTGAGGACATGGGTATATCTTGTGGAAGGCAATAATTAAACCCATTATGCCATTAGTATTATTAAACATTTAAAAAGAAAACTATTGTTGGAGTAAGATGTTTCTTGAAAAGGGGGAGACATCACATTACTTGGAGGAAAAGGGATAATTTTTACATGTTAAATTTTTATTTTTTTATTTTTTATTTAAAAAAAGAATTTATTTGTTTGTTTGTTTATTTATTTATTTATTTAATTTTTAGAGAGAGGGGAAAGGAGAAAGAGAGGGAGACAAACAGCACTGTGTGGTTGCCTCTCACTCACGCCCCCATCTGGGGACCTGACGTGCAACCTAGTAATGTGTCCTGACTGGGAATCGAATCAGTGACACTTGGCTCGCAGGCCGACGCTCAATCCACTGAGCCACAGCAGCCAGGGATACATGCTTAATTTTTAAAAGCATATATGCACTGCATGACTATAGCTTGAGTCAAATGGGGAAAATGTAACTCATTTAAAGAAATAGACACATAATGCAAAACTTAAAGTTCTAATAGAGAACTGCAATTATGATTATAAAAATAACATATGAGCTACTGCAAAAATTAATTGTATATTAAGTAAAAACTTTTAATAAACTATGAGTATATAAAAGAGTGTCTAATGACTCAAACAAAAACTGGTTGTCCTATATACAATCACACAGTTGTTTAAATCAACCACAAATTCTTTGAACTTTGTCTTTGTAAAATATGGGTAAAATCTTCCTACTGAAATTCTGTGGAAAAGAGAAAAAGGAATTCATGCATTTTCTATTGTAGCTGATGACTACACAGATATAAAAAAAAAATACTACATGACTATATTGAACGATTTATTTTTATGTAGTTAAATACCTATTGGACATGCCCGAAATAGCTCAATATTCTAATATTATATATATTTGCATAAGTACCTAAATCTTCATTCAGAAAAATCAAACTAAACTTATTATAGATCAAATGTAAGGGGACGAGGGGGGGTCAGAGGAAGCCCACAGTCTAAATCTGGCCAAACCTGAGACAAGGAGAAAATCTGCAATTTCCTAATTTAAATTACAGTGGTGCAGAGGCTGAAAAGAAGAGACAAGAAGGGGTTAATCAGTTAACAACTGCAGGGCAAACCCTGAGAAGACCGATCACACTCCTAAGTGTATATTGGAACTCTGAATTAACTTCCAGGTGGTTATTACCACAATTACCTACTAAAGAGTGGCCAGGAGCCACTGCATCCCAGAAGCCTTGGCTTAAACTTTCCAGACTGTTGTCCACAAAGGAGCAAACACTTCTTATTTAGAGACTTTGCACCTATTTCAGAATTGCCTCTACTTCACCTTATCTTGCTCACCTTATCTGTAACCAATGTAAATTCTGTCTAAACAACTACTGAGGTGTGGACTTCCTGCCCCAGGACCTGGTCCTTTATGGCCCAATATCCCCCGTCCCCCCAAAAAGCTTTCAGGTATAGAAATTAAGGTTTTTTTGTTTGTTTGTTTCTTTAGAGCTGCTCCTGTAGGTAAAGTTTTATTGAAACACAGCCACACTCCTTTGCTTATCTGTTGTCTGCGGCTGTTTTCCCACTACTGCAGCAGAACTAAGTAATTGTAATGGAGAACAAAGAGCCCACAAAGCCTAACATACTTAATACCTTGCCTTTTACAGTAATGTTTGCCATCCTCTTCTATTGTTCAGCACTGTGCAATACAAATTTCTAAGATAATGAAACTATTCTATACCTGTGCTCTCTAATAAAGTTGCTAAAAACTACATGAGGCTATTGAGCATTTGAAGTGTGTGTAGGGTGACTGAGGAACTGAATCATTAGTTTAACATACTTGAATTCAAATTCAAATAGTCACATGTGGCTAGTGGCTATGCTATATGAAACTATAGAAGGTATTCCAGTTGTAGAATATACTGTAATTTTAGTTAAGAAACCTAAATACCCTGTGGCAGCATTTTTTTCAAGAATTCAGGTTATAAATACATTTGTTGAGCCATACACAAGTAATTATTTCATGCTAGAAAGTTAAAAAAGTTAATAAAAAGTCCTTGAATGCAGTAATTAACACTGTGTTACAGAGTCACAGAAATATTAGTGCTTTTCTGGATATGTTATATGCACACCATGGCTGATTATTACAAAGAGGATGGTGATTTAAAAGAATGTTAAATATGTCTTTTGGACTATTGAAAGAAATAAAGTTGCCCCTGTCACCTAGTAACAATACATGCTTTAGTTTACTGAAAAGATGAAGGTCAAAATTAGTGTGGTTTTTTTATTTGGCATAAATGTATCTAAATAATTTGAACATTTCTTAGTAATTACCCACAAGCATATATACAAAATATATAATTCAGTTTGTTACTTCTTAGTGGAATGTTTTTTGGGGAAACTCATTTAGTGAGGAATAATATGAGCCAATTTCATATGCAGATGTACATTTACAGATATGAAAGTAGTACTCTGAACTAACACTGTTCAATCCATGTCTGTCAATGAATATTGATAATGTGAATAAAGAGTTTCAAGTGGAAATTATTGAACTACAATAAAATATGATACTGAAAACTAAATTGATAATGACAGTATATTAGAACTGGATAGATACCTTGAAACAAGTTACTATATATATAAAAACATTGTGGAAATATATCTGTTTTTGGAAGCACTTACAATGGTGAACAGCTGTATTCTACTATAAAACTGAAAATAATTATTTTTTCATGTTAAAAGATTCAAAACTGACTTGTTATTCCATACTAGAAGCCAACACATATGAATAATATTGATATTTCTTGGTGTAAAAGAACAGGTGATGAATAGCTAGAATCAAATAAAAGGAGTAATAGATATGAGAAAATAGTATATGTCATCTTTAAATGAGTCTATTTTCTTTTTTCCCTGTTTTCCTCTTTTTATTACCATTTTCCTTCTCTACTAAATCATTCCCATCAGTATATAAACATGCTGTTATTTCTTCCATCTTAAAAATTATCTTTTTTCAAAAAAATTGTTGTCCTATTACAGTTGTCCCATTTTTCCCCAGTTGTCCCTTTTTTCCCCGTTGCTCTCCCCTGTCCAGCCCAGCCCCTTCTCCCACAGTCAATCCCTGCCCAGTTGTTCATGTCCATGGGATATTTATACTATTTTGACTAGTCCCTTCCCTTTCTTTCCCCTCTTTCTCCCCTCCCCTTTTCCCTCTGGTCACTGTCAGTCTGTTCCTTGTTTGCATGCCTCTGGTTCTATTTTTCTCATTTGTTTGTTTTGGTCATTAGGTTCCTGTATTAGGTGAGATTATATGGTATTTGTCTTTTGGGGCCTGGCTTATTTCACATAAATGAGTCTATATTCAATTTCAAATGTAAAATGCAACACTCAATATTATATATATTATAAATGTATTATTTTTATGCTACATAAACCAAATGTTTTATATATCACAGTACATATATCAAATTATAATAATAAACAAAAAATTTGAATTTTATTTCTGGTAGTGAATTGTTCTTATTTCTGTTCTGGTTCACCAACAGGATGGAGCGAAAGTAGGTTTACAGTTGTTTGTATGGAAAACAATACAATAATTAATATTATAAGAATAAACTTCTGCATACTCACAATTGTAACCCTACATTTCTTCACACTTTATTTATGTTTACTACATTGTTTTTGTAAGCATTTGAGTTTCATTTTTACAATTGAAAAAACAAAGATGACTTTATTATGTTTTCAGGAAAACTGTAAATTATTAATCATGAGTATATAAAAGTACAAATGATAGTTTGGAGGTTATAAAATAAAGAGCTATGTTGAGAATTGTGAAATGCAAATATCCTCATTTTACAGTGGATAATAGAAGAGGTGTAATATCTAGATTGTTAGAGCAATAAAGTGCAGTAATATTATTTATGTTTATAATTACAAGTATAAAGGAACTGAAAATAGTATTATTAAATTAGAACAGGTTTGTTTAGCTGTGTGGTATAAAGAGTGATAAATCTTTACCACCAAAGTAGGAAATTGAGAGATTTTTTTTTTAAAAGTGGAATAAATATATGATTTAAAAATATGGAAGAAAATAACTTAAAATAATAAGGTCCCCACAGGGGGTTGACTTGGCCTTATGAGGAATAGTCAAGAATTATTGTTGTTCATTACAATTATTTTCAGCAGGATTTGATTGTTTAACACAACACAGCATTACCTTGCTAAAACTCTTTAGAATATATTTAAAATTTGAATAAGAAACTACACCAAAATAACAAAAAAACACATCCTGGAATCTGTTAAATTAAATACCTTCTCTTCCTGAGGAGAATCAGAAAGAAAGAGCAAGATGTGAATGCAGACTACTTTCCCCTACAGTAGATTATTGCTTTTATTTTTTAATAATTACACATTTACTTTGAAATATACATGATACAATACCTATTAAAGAACTGCTCATCAATCATTGAATACTCCAAACTTATGAAACTAACATTTAAAAAGAGAGACAATTAAAAAGTAATTACATTGAATTTGATAAACATTTTTGGGAAAGTACAAAATAGTGTGAATTTACCAAGAAAAATGTCTCACCTAGCCTATGCCAGATGAGGAAATATTTACTAGAGAAAGCTATATTTTACACTAAATAACTTAGCAGAGAATTCCTGAATGAGTTGTCACTGTGTATGACAAAACTGTGTTTAGAAGGTGTTGTGTAGTTCTAAAAATGAAAAGCTACTGGTAAACCTCTTGAAAAGTACTTGGTAACCAAGAATTCATCTGCTTATTAGTGACCTTCAAATGTTATAATTTGTACATTTGTAGGATCATAGTTAGTAAAGGCCTCAAAAAATGGTATCATCTAAAAAATGAAACATACAGACTTTCGGCCAAGATGGAGGCTTAGATGGACATGCTGGGTCTCCCTCTACAACTAGAGAGAAATACAACTACCTCAAAACAAAAGATAACTAGAAATTCCAGAAAATAAAACTACACAGAAGCCCAACGTACAAAGTTATAAACCAGCGGCGCTCTTTGGGCAGGTAAGAAGAGTGAAAGTGGGCAGTGCTGTCTGCAGTAGCACCAGGGACAGCAGCAGGGAGAGCAATCCAGGCTGCAGTTGAGCCCTGGCAGCTCGCAACTCTACACTGGGAAAAGCAGCCACCGCATTGCCTTGAAAGGTGAGGCCCAGAGGGTGGGAAGACAGACCTGAGTCTCCCAATGAAGAATAGTGGCAGGAATCCATTTTGGACCCCGCCCCCACACAAAGCGCCACAGCGCCTCAAAATAGGTTGCATATCGCCACCGGTCGCTGGGCAGTGACAATAAAGCACCACAGCACAGCAAAAAAGGTCACTGGACCACCGCTGGTTGCTGGATAGTGACCACAAAGCGCCATAGCGCCGTGAAATAGGTTGCAGATCACCACCGGTCACTGGGTAGTGACAACAAAGAGCCACAGCGTGGCAAAAAAGGTTGCAGATTGCTGCTGGTCGCTGGGTTGTGATGAGTACACAGGCTCTGCCCCCTATAGCCAGCCCAAGAAAGCAAAACAGATTTGTCAAAATGAGGCTGACAACTATAGAAATCCCAGTGGTGCAGCTCACCAGGCAACAGATGAAGAATCTGACATATGAACAAATAAGAAACCTGTCAGAGGCTCAGTTCAGGGCCATTGTTATTAAGTGGCTTACAGAATTAACAAAAGATTTGGAAAAAGACGAGAAAGGATTGAAAAACACTCATACTGAAAAGAACAAAACCATATACGAGGCAGATGGTGAGGAAATAAAATCCAGAGTTCAAACCAACAAACCAGAACATAGAGAAGGAACAAACAGTCAACCAGTGCGGAGAGAGGAAACAGGAAGCAAGGAAAATGAGGAGAGGATCAGAAACCTCTGGGACAGCCATAAGAGGCCGAATATAAGAATAATAGGATTGCCAGAGGGCAAAGAAGAAGAACTAGAAATTGAAAAATTAAGTGAAAATATAATAAAGCAGAACTTCCTGAACTTGGGGAAGGAAATAGATTTACAGGTTCAGGAAGCACAGAGAGTTCCAGGAAAACTGGACCTAGGGAGAACCACTCCAAGAGACATTATAATCAAAATGTCAAAAGTTAAAGATAAAGAGAGAATCTTAAAAGCAGCAAGAGAGAAGAAAAGAATCATGTACAAAGGGGTCTCAATTAGACTATCAGCTGACTTCTCAAGGGAGACCCTGCAGGCAAGAAAGAACTGGCAAGAAATATTCAAAGTAATGAAAATCCAAAACCTACAACCATGAATACTCTATCCAGTGAAACTGTCATTCAGAATACAAGGGCAGAGAAAGTGCTTCCAGGACAAGATAAAACTGAAAGAGTTCATTAGATCCAAACCACTATTATATGAGATGTTAAAGGGACTGGTTTAGAAAAAGGAGGATCAAAACTATGAACACTAAAATGAAAAGTGCAACACAAGCACCAACAACAGAAGCTAGGGAATTGAAAAAAAAGCAAACTAAATAGGCAACGAGAGTGGAAAAAGAATTATAGGTATGGGGAACATATTGGGGGGAGGTCAGCAGGGAGGGGTAAGAGGGTAAGGGAAGGAGATGGTACAGGAATTAAGAAGCATAGTAGGAGGGAGTGGAGTAGATAGGAAGAGGCCGAGAAGAACTATATGCACAACCAACGGACATGGACTAAAAGGGGGGGACAACTGGAGGGAAGGGGGCCACCGGTTGGAGGGGAGCAGAGGGAAGGGAAATTGGGACAACTGTAACAGTATAATCAATAAAACACATTACAAAATAAAATAAAAAGAAAGAAACATAAAATTCATACTCATCGCAAATCTATCTTTTAAAAAACAAATGAGCTTTGTCATTTTAATTATGACATGTTTCAGTATAGGCTTCTTTGGATCCAACTTGTTTGGGACTTTATGAGCTTCCTGGACTTGTGTGTCTTTTTCCTTCCCCAGATTAAGGAAGTTTTTGGTCATTATTTCTTCAGGTAAGTTCTCAATCCCTTGTTCACTCTCTTCTTTCTGGTATTCCCATGATGCAGATGTTGTTACACTTCATGTTGTACAAAATGTTTCTTAAACTTTCTTCATTTTTTAAATAATTTTTTTCTTTTTGTTGTTCTACCTGGGTGTTTCTTTTCTACCTTGTCTTCCAAATCATAGATTCAATCCTTTGCTTCATCTAGCTTACTGTTTGTTCCTTATGATGTGTTATTTAATTCATATATTGTATTCTTTAATTCTGACTGGTCCTTTTTCATGGTTTCTATGTATTTTTTAAATGCTATTGAATATCCATCCTTATAATTATTACTCTAAATTCTCTCTGATAAATTGCTTGCCTCCATTTCATCTAGCTCTTCTTCTGGAGAATTCTCTTCTTCTTTCATTTGGGGTCTGTTTCATTGTCTTCCTATGTTGGCTGGTTCTTTGTATTTGTTTATATTTATTAGGTAGATCTGCAAAGATTCTGGTGTAGGCCTTTGTCAGGTGCTGCTTGGTGACTGGCCCTGTTCAACCTGTTTGGAGCTATCAGTGAACCACAGTGTATGGCTCCCTCTCTTGGGCATTTTTGTGTGCAGAAAGAAATAGGCAGTGCAACAAGGGTGGCTTTTATGAGCACCAGGCCCTAGAGAGGGTCAGCTGAAGTCTCATAGAACTCCCCAAGATCTGCCTTAGTTGTTAAATTAACCAATGATATAGTATCAATTTGTACTCAGCAACCTGGATTAAGCTCCAGTGTGGGGCAGAGTAATTCCTTCAGGCTGAGCTATTGCTTCCCCTCAGGCTGATGTCATTCAGAGTTGAGTGCTCTACCTGAGAGAGATGGCTTCTGCAGTATGGGGAATGACTCAGCACAGGAAACCTGGCATTTGTTCCTTTAGTTTTTTCCCCCAAAGTCATCAAGGCTCCCAAACTGATTTTACAAGACCAGCATTATCCTAATTCCAAAATCAGATAAAGACACTACAAAGAAAGAAGATAATGAGCCAATATCCTTAATGAACATATACTAAAATCTTCAACAAAATATTAGCAAACCAAATACAGAAATGCATCAAAAATATTATACATTATGATCAATTGATATTTATTCCAGGATTTCAAGGTTGGTACAACATTCACAAGTCAATGAATTGATGGAACACATAAACAAAATCAAGGATAAAAACCACATAATCTTATTAATAGATGCAGAAAAAGCATTGGATAAAATCTAGCACCCATATATGATTTTTAAAAAACTCCCAGAAGAATGGGATTATAAGGATATGTCTAAATATAATAAAGGCCATATATGACAAATAGACTGCCAGCATCATATTCAATGGGTTAAAACTATAAGAGTTCCACTTAAGATCTAGAACAAGACAGGAATGTCCACTTTCACCATTCTTTACATAGTACTGGAAGTTCTAGCCATAGCAATCATACAAAAAGAAGAAATAAAAGGCATCCAAATTGGAAAGAAAAAAGTAAAACTGTCATATTTGCAGATAATATGATACTATACATAGAGTAACCCAAATACTTCACCAATATACTACTAGAACTGATAAAGGAATTCAGCAAAGTAGCAGAATACAAAATTAATATCCAGAAATATGTTGCATTTTTATATACCAATAATAAACTAACAGAAAAGGAAATTAGAAAAACAATACCATTCACAATTGCTGTAAAATGAATAAAATACCTACGAACAAATCTAACCAATTATGTAAAAGACCTGTACTTGGGAGATTATAAAACAATGAAGAAAGAAGTTAAAGAATACAAATAGGTGGGAGCACACACCATGTTCATGGATAGAAAGAATTAACATAATTAAAATACCGACACTGTCCAAAGCAATTGATAATTCAATGCAATTCCTATCAAGATTCAAATGACATATTTCACAGAACTAGAACAAATATTTCAAAAATGTATATGGAACCACAAAAGGCTCTGCATAGAAACAGTGATCCTCAGAAAGAAAAACAAAGTTCGAGTAATCATGTTACCTAATATAAACTATAGTATAAGTCCATAGTAATCAAAACAGCATGTTTCTGGCATAAAATGACACATAAATCAATACAATAGATCAGAGATCCCAGAAATAAACCTACAACTTTATAGTCAAGTAATATTCAACAAAGGGAGAAAGTCCATACAATGGTCTAAGGATAATTTTTTCAATAAATGGTATTGGAAAAACTAAACATATACATGCAGAAAAATGAAATGAGACCACCTTCTTATACCACACACAAGAATAAAATCAAAATAGATAAAAGACTTAAATGTTTGACCAAAACAATAAAAATCTTAGAAGAAAACATAGTGTTAAAATCTCAAACATTGTTCATAGCAATGTTATTGGCTATATCTCACCAGGAAAGGGAAACAAAAGAAAAAATAAACTAATGGGACTATGTAAAACTAAAAATTTTTGCACGGTAAAGGAAAATGTTGACAAAATAAATGAGAGAACATATTCACAGATATCTGTTAAAGGGTTAATATCCAAAATTTATAAAGAACTTACAAAACTCAACACACACACACACACACACACACACACACACACCACAGAAAACTCAATTAAAAAATCAGCAAAGGATCTGAATAGACACTTCCTCAAAGAGGACATACAGATGGCCAACAGATATATGAAAAGATGCTGAAAGTCACTAATCATTATAAAAATTCAAAGTAAAACCACAATGAGGTATCATCCCACACTTGTCAAAATAGTTACCATCAATAAATCAACAAATAAGTGCTGGCAAGGATGTAAAGAAAGGGAAACCCTTTTACAATGTTGGTGCACTGAATGCAGATGGGTGCATCCACTGTAGAAAACAAAATGGATCCTCTTTTTGCCCCAGTGATCCCACCTCTGGGAATATATCCCAACGGAACCCAAAACACTAATTTAAAATAACATAAGTATCTCTATGTACAATCAGGAAGATATAAAAGCAGCCCAATTGCCCCTCAGTAGTTGAGTGGATATACCAACTATGGGACATTTACACAATGTAATAATACTTGGCCAGAAAAAAGGAGAAAATTTTACCCATTGTGACATTATGGATGGATCTAGAGAACATTATGCTAAATGAAATAAGTCAGTCAGGGAAAGACAAATACCATAAGATTTCTCATTCATATATGGGATCTAATGAACAAACTGAAATAGCAAGGAGAATGTGGCCAGACTCATAGACAGAGAGCAGGATGATAGCTTGGGGGAGGGAGGTTAGGGGGTGAAGGGATTGAGCAAGAAGGAAAAAAGGACTCATGGACATGGACAACAGTGTGGTGATTGCTGTGGTGGGGAAGGTATAAGTGGAATAAATGATAATGGAAAATGCAATAAAGCTTAAATCAAGAAAAAACTTAAAAATGAAAAAGAAGTTAGAAAAAGTACAAAGAATTTTCTTCTTGAACCAGTCGACATCAATTTATAGACTTGACATCACATCAATACTTATTTAGGTATTACAAAAAGAACATTCTTCTATTATCAGGAAGCAACCTTCAAAATCTGAAAATCTGCACAGATAAATTATTGCAATCTAATCCTCTAATCTATTAAAGTTTTGCCAATTGCTATACTAATTTTTTATAGTAAAAATATCTAGTTCAGACTCATACATAGAAAATAGTTCTCCTTGACACTGGGGGGTTACAGTCATACTTTATACATTTTCCATTTTTAATAATAAATTCAATATATTTATTCATTTATTTATATCTGTATGGAAGTCAGTTTTATATTTTATTCAATGTATTAGAATCTGTTAATACTATTATTTACTTTGATGTTAAAATTATTTCTGACTTGAACAGTGAAAGAAACACAGGCAAGCTGGTTCCTGGGTTCTTTGATTATTTTTGAAGACAGCAAGATGTTTTAGATTCATTTTAGCATTTTCCTTTTTAAAAAATATTATTGATTTATCGGTTTGACAATAATTGATAAAATTATATCAGTTTCAGCATACAATTTTATAATAAATCATCTGTATTAAGTACTGTGTGTTCACCACCCCAAGCCAAAACTCCTTCCATCACCACTTATCTCCTCTTTATTTTCTTTTGCCTCCCCTTACCCACTTTATCTTTGATAATCACAATTTTCTTAAAAAAATCCTTTTTTAAAAAACAAATAATATTTAGAAGTCAAAAACTGTTCTAGTCACATTCATGGTGATTGAGTCATCACTAATAGCAGGCCTTCTCATGAATAAATCTAGGAACTATACATAAGTATGAACATACATATATGCACGTGATTAAGTCTATGCTTATTAACCTGCTTACTTACTTACCAATTCCTCCAACTATTAATATATATTGAAAGCCATGTATTCATTTTGATGTATCCAGTTTAACAACACAGGATTCATTTGGGTTTTCTACCATTTTGTATTTGTAGCTTTCTTCTCCATGTTTATGAAATTGGCTTTATTCATCTTTAATATATTTTTAATATATTGATTTATTTGATTAATCCCTTGTAGTTACACAATTCTTTTTTTCTGCTGCAACTATTGCCTGTGCCAATATCCTCTATTTCTTGTTTAAGCTCTGACTTCCATTCTGTGAAGATATCCTACCCCACATGGATACCCTACTTACCCTATTAGATAATAACATTTTAGTATTTCTAATGTATATAGATAATTTTTGTGCATCCTAATTATTATGGTAGACTGCTATTTTAAGAGATATTTGATTTTCTCTTTCAGTTAACACTAATACATAAGAATATTTTGTTGAATGTGTATCGTGGGTGATCAATATGTTCTAGTCATCATTGTCCATTTTTCACAGAATATGTCCCCCAATGTAGGCACATTATAAAACTTTTATTTCATACTAAGGTAACCTTTTCCCATTGAATACAGTACTGAGATACTGTAATATAATATACAAAATATATTGTAAAAGTATATGTATTTCAAAAATTAGAATGATTACTTGGTATTTAGTTAGGTCACACATATTTTAAATGTTATTAATATTGTTACTATAAAACAGTCAGAGTGCTGGAGAGTCTCCCTCATCAGCTGAGATGGTGATAGGGAGAAGTTCTCAGACTGACAGTATGAGAAGCTAGCAAGATAATTGGATAAAAAAAAGTCCCCCTTCCAGTGCCACATTGCAAATGGGACCAGCACATGTACCATAAGTCAAAATGGCTCAGGTAGAGGTTCTGGACCAATGAGACCTGTCAGTCTAGCTGGGGGAAAAAGGGATTGGTTCGTTGTTGGCCTATCCAAAGTGTGTGAAAGTTTGGGAAGTCGATGGTCATTTTGAGAAAGCACCTGGTCTGTTCAAAGCCCAAGATAATATAATTCCAGGGAAGAAAGACACACTCTCTCTTGCTCATATCCTGTGCTTGCAAGCTGTACTCACCTGTTGTCTCCATGGCCTCCAGGAGGGAGCCTCTCTCTCTCTCACTCACCTGATGATGCACTTGACCATGGTTTCAAGTATTCTCTTGTCCAAGATCATGTGGCCATGTGGTGCATATCCATGTGTGCTCCACATGCAGGCTACAGGAGGGAGCATGAAATGGACAGTGGCTGGGAACAATTAGCTTGTATATTCTAGGACATGTAAATATTGTTTAATTTGATTTTTCTCTTCTATGTCACCTGAGTTTGTTTTAGTGAGTCTTCTTCTGATAATTTAAATAAGGAAACTGTTAAGTGGCAAACACTTCAGTTAGTTTAGTAAAAGAAACACATAACTGTGGAAATCTGAGTAGGACAGCTTGTATTTGTCAGCAAACTAGCTAGAAGTCATGTTTAACAATTTTTTAATCCTTCTCATTTGATGAGAATCCTCATTGTTTCCTGTTTTTCAAAAGGAAGGGTTATTAACCTTTTTCACTCTTTGTCACAGTCCCCTAAACACCTGAGCAATAACTATTTTCTCCTTTTCTGCTCTGCCTGAGTTCCTCATCAATGTTTATTTTTGCTCTCTTATATTTTGGAAGGACAGTTGCCCTTGATTTTAGTGAACTAGTACCAAATGCTATTCTACTATCTATTGATTTCACAGGCAATTCAAAGTAATATTTTATTCCTCTTCCTTATGGACCATCATTAATGAAAATTGCATTTTTAATGTCTCAGTCCTGCTCACTAACACACCTGAAACTGCAAGAATGCCAAGGCATACAAAACTATCTTATTGTGCTTTTTGCTAACTGCCTTGTGAAATTGAAACCCAGTACAGAAAGCCATGTAGTTTTGATTATTTTACTTTGAACAAAAAGCTTTGTTGTTTTAGCACCAAGGGAAAAAAAAATAGTTAGGGAGAATTGCTAGTTGAGAAAGTTGAGAGGACTTTTGGTCAAGATGGAAGCATAGATAAACACACTTTGCCTACGTGCACAACCACAGAAAGAACTACAACTAGACCTCAAAACAAATAGCACCCAGAACCATGAGAAAATTGAGCTGTATGGGAGTCTGACAATCAAGAATTTAAGGAAAACACATTCATACATGTGGGTAGGAGGGGTGGAAATGCAGAGATGGGCATAGAGGCACAGAGATGCATAGAGGCACAGAGATGCAGTGTGGCACAGAGAGGTAGTTGTGTCAGATAGGCAGTTCCACATTCACATGTGGTAGATAAAAATCAAAAGGGTTACCTTGAGAGTGAGTGATCCCAGCCCCAGGCCAAACTGCATAACCCAGAGTTCCAGTGCCAGGAAGATAAATCCCCATACCTTCTGAATGTAAAAACCAGTGGGTTTGGGCAGTGGAAGAAACTGCCAGATCTTCAGGCAACTTTTCTTAAAGGTTCCACACAGACTTAGACTGTATGCAGACCCACCCTCTCTGGGATTCAGCATCATAACAGCTGGAAGAGCACTAGTGCATACTGGGAGTAAGTGAAGTGACTAGAAACAGGCCAAAAGCCAGGCAAATCTCCAGAAGCCAAGCAGCAGCATTTTCCCCTCTTCAATCCCTCCCCCAACACTGAGTCATATAGCGGTGAAGTGGGTTGCCCCCCCTCACCCCCCGGTGATTACTTAAGGTTCCATTCCACTTAACTGACAGGTTCCTTTGTTACAATAGATCACACTACTAAGACAGAGAGTCAACGCAGTTTTACCTAATACACAGAAACAAACACAAGGAGGCAGCCAAATTAAGGAGACAAAGAAATATGACCCAAAAGAAAGAACAGAACAAATCCCCAGAAAAAGAACTAAACAAAATGGAGATAACCAATCTATCAGATGCAGAGTTCAAAACACTGATGATCAACAGCGGAGGGGGTGAAGTCAGGATTCAAGTGGACAGTTTAGAACATAAAGAAAAAATAAGCTTTCAAGAAGAATAGCAAAATAAATAAACAAACAAGTATAGTATAAGGAGTCACTGCGACATCTCTAAACATACTAATATCTGAATCATAGGAGTGTCAGAAAAAGAAGAGAAAGAACAATAAATTGAAAACTTATTTAAAAAATAATGAAATAAATCTTCCTTAATTTGGTGAAGGGAATAGACATACAAGTCCAGTAAGCATTGAGTCCCAAACAAGTTGGACCCAAAGAGAACCACACCAAAACTCCATCATAATTAAAATGCCAAAAGTTAAAGATAAAAAGATAATCCCAAGAGTAGCAAGAGAAAAGCAGAAAGTTACCTACAAAGGAGTTGCCATAAGACTATCAGCTGATTTCTGAAAAGAAACTTTGCAGGCAAGAAGGGACTGGCAGGAAATATTCAATATGATGAAAAGCAGAGACCTACAACCTATATCACTATATCAAGTAAATTTATCATTTAGAATGGAAGGGCAGATAAAGTGCTTTCTAGACAAAGTAAAGCTAAAAGAGTACATCATCATCAAGCCATTATTACATAAAATGTTAAAAGGATTCTTTTTAAGAAAAAAATCAAAATTATGAACATTAAAATGGCAACAAATTCACAACTGTCAACAACTGAATCTAAAAAACAAACTAAACAAACAACAAGAACAGGCACAGAATCATAGTTAGAGAGATTATTTGGAGGATTATCAGATGAGAAGGGGAAGGAGGATAATGGGAGAAAAGGTACAGGTATTAAGAAGCTTAACTGGTAGGTACAAAATAGACAGGGAAATATTAAGAATAGTATAGGAAATAGAGAAGCCAAAAAACTTACATGTACAATCCACTGACATGAACTAAAGGAGGAATTGCTAGAGGAAAGTGGGTACCAGGCAGAGAGGGGCAGAGGGGTAAAAATTGGGACACCTATAATAGCAAAATCAATAAAATACATTTATAAAAAGAAAGTTTAATATACCAAAATGCTACAAAATATTAAATACAAAAGTGGAAAACGTATTTTTTTGTAAATTCTATAAACCAGGAATCATGAAGTTGACCCTAGATGTGAGGACATGATAAAAGCTTTTGTGTACTACATTTGGTTAACCTCAGATGTTTAGATATGTTGGACTCAACCTACATTATTTAGGCTATTATTTGTAAGACCATTTTAATAACCAATTAATTGATTGCAGTACATTGGTAGACCTGTTGTACCTGGTCTATCCAGGAGAAATCATTATCAGAATTAAAGTTATGTGTGCTCTCATAAAGACTTTTCAAAACCCCCTGACAAAAAGGGTTCACTTTCTTAGATAAGTATCATACATGTATACCTGTTATATCAACCAAGAAATTGGTGCTCATCTCTGAGTTCACCTTTGTTTTGCAGACTTAGACAACTAATTTCTTCTCCTGTACCTTTGCTTAAATGTGTTATAGTTACATTTTAATTTCCAATTGCTTTACTGTAATTATATTGTTTCTGAGGAGGAAATAGAGAAATGCATGTGCTCATTTCTTATCCTTAAAGCTTATCTTTATCTTTTTACAGTTGTTAGTGATAAAATAAAATTACCTACTTAATAGGGGAACACCAAAGAAGCATTCAAAAGTATATTATTATTTAAAAGTTTTTTTTTTCATAATTTTCTCTTCTATACATATAAAGTGAGTGAGAAATTTATAGGATTTTATTTAAGGGAAGTTTTATTGTTTGTCAGAGAATATAGGATTGTGTTAACATAGCAATAGATAATATACTATAGAAATATTTACTTATTTGTTTGTTTGTTTATGTATTTATTTTTAGAGAGAGGGAAAGGAGAAAGAGAGGGAGAGAAACATCACTGTGTGGTTGCCTCTCACTCGCGCCCCCAAATGATGACCTGATGTGCAACCTAGTCATGTGCCCTGACTGGGAATCAAACCAGCAACACTTGGCTTGCAAGTATACTATAGAAATATTATTTGACTATATTAAAGAATTAGAACTAACGTAAGAAACTTGCAAATCAAACTTTTGAACTTTTGACTGTGTGCCTCCAGGCAAAGATAAAAACAACCCTAAATAAATACTAAACTCCAGTTAGGGAGCTTGTTTTTCATACTGCTACAGATTAGTGCTTCTGAAACAACTTCCCATATTGAGGGTAATGTAAGTCAGACTGCTCACTATTGAAGAAAGGTGTTACAAATTTGAAAAGAAGAAAGACTAGAATAAACTGTGTTATGATTTGGACTGGAATTGGAGGCATCTGTATGGACTCATGATTGTTAATGCATATTTTTTAAAAGTGTTAAATGTAAAAATAGCTACAAAAACAATAATACTTGAAATTTAATTGCTTGAAACTCACTTAAAATGACTTCCCTCTTAAGTGGTGTGTGTATATGTATGTGGATATGTGTGGATATGTGTGGATGCATATGTGTGTATGTGTGTATAATAAATGTATCTACATATATATCTATATTTTATGATATTGTAACAGAGAACAAATATTCTAACAAAAAATAACTATAGAATGTCTCATGTCAAATGTATGTTTCTTTTTTTAACTTTCTTATTTCTTGAGAGAGAGAAAGGGAGAGAGAGACATCTATTTTGTTGTTCCACCAATTCATGCATTCATTGGTTGCTTCTTTTATGTGCCCTGACTGGAGATTGAACCTGCAACTTTAACATATCATAACACTCTAACCAACTAAGCTTTGACATGTGGTCAAAGCCACATGTTTGATTTAAGCAAGAGAATATATGCCACATTAGGAGACTGACCTGAAAATATAGCAGGTGGGAGAGAAGCATATTAAATCAGCAGTCTTATTCACTTGATAATTAGAATTACTAATGATTTTAAACATTAAGATGATAAACCTTATTTAAAATATAACATTTTAAACATAAAATTTCCTTGTAAATATTATGGCATTCTTAAAGTATATACATACAGAAAACACAGCTGACAGGTCTCATCTGTGTAAAAAATATGTGCTTTTGTTATTTCTATTGTAGGAAATAGAGAAGTATTTCAATCACCCAATTTCTATAAGGTCAGACCAAGGTCATCAGTGAAAGTAAAACAGCTGTGTCTCAAATACAAAATATATCTCTTAATAAAATACTTCTCAAAAGGAACATGGCTTATTTAGCACTACAGATTAGAATTCTTGCACACACACATTCCCATCTGTGTATGTTTCCAAGTATATCAAAATAGATTTGTTTGTGTGTGTGTTCTTCAATTTCCTTTCTTTTGGCAGTTTGCCTCATGCTCCTAAGTAGCCCAGAGTTGGTTGTTAAATTCCAGAGAGCATGCTTAAATCTTAGAATCCTGAACTTCGCTCTTAATATGGTTGAACACATTCCGACTGCTCTGTCTCCCTGAATATCTCATTAAATACACATGCTTATTTGGAATAATATATAGGTAATTGTAAAAAGATGAGCAGTTATTTAATTAATAGTTGTTTCCTTGCTGCAATGCAGTGCACTGATTTTTCAGCCATCATCTTTATTTTTTACTCATACAGCAAAACATTTTAAAACTTTTAAATATCAAATTGTTATTATTGTTCATGATAATCTTTTTTTAAAGATTTTATTTATTTATTTTTAGAGAGAGGGGGAAGGGAGGGAGAAAGAGAGGGAGAGAAACATCAATGTGTGGTTGCCTCTCACATGCCCCCAACGGGAGTCCTGGCCGGCAACCCAGGCATGTGCCCTGGTTGAAAATCTAACCAGCGACCCTTTGGTTCGCAGGCTGGTGTTCAATTCACTGAGCCACACTAGCCAGGGTGAGAATCTTTATTAATAGTAAATAATTGAATTCAGTCAACAGCTTCCATTTCCTTCTATGACAGTTAAATTTGTGGAGTTTAAGGTAACATTATTTCAAAGGTATGCTTACATCCAAATAGTATTTGAAAAAAAAGCTCACTATGAGCTATTCTTTCTAACATGATTGTACTACTTGGTAACCATGACTCATACGCTCTTGGCATTTTGAACTCAGGACACATTTCTAAAAAAATACAAACATAAATGAACTATTATCTAAAGGGTCTTTACTATTTCATGGCTTGTTTTTCATACCTATTATGATTTCTTTCCCTAATTTTGATTTGACTATTTTTATACCCGAGTTGTGTGTAGCAAGTCAAAACAAAAAACATCTAACTCCAACTGGGCTTTTAGGTGTTCTGTTGATTATAAATCCCATTATTTCAGTACCTTAGAAATTCCTAAGGTATATATTGTGAATACTGTGGAAAAATGAGCTCTAGTGTATACCAAAATAATCACAAGAGGTTAATTTCCACTTCAGCTATTAATTATAATTTTTAACCATTCAACACATTTACTAACAAATTCTAGGCAATGTGCCAATTTAGGAACTCAGATATCAAACGCATATGCCCTGTTCTCAATATGTGAAATATGGTGTGTGGATTTTCAGTTCTAATCCTCTTAGCAGATTACTCTTTAAGTATTTCATTTGGCAAAGTTCCTCTGAGAAAAGTGTGACATTTATTTAACCAATACAGTAATAGAGGTCTCCACAGCATCACCCTGAATCACTGAAGCCACTATAGAGCTGTGTTTAACTTTTAGATGAATAATGAGGTTGCTTTTCTTTAAATTAAACAATAAAAATTTATTTTGAGAAAGTATTTTTAGTAAAAAAAATTCACAGTATAGATTTAAACTTTAATCAGGTTATGACAGTTATTTTTCAAGCACATGTGTAATTACACATGATTCACTAAAGTAAGTTAGATAAACACTAAGACATTCTGCAAACATGTTTAATTATTAACCATATGTATATTTGAGATTTTATTGTTCTTATAAATTATAACAGTCTCAATTACTGTAATTATTGTATGAATAAATAGATGTTTTGAATTGTGTTTCTGCTATTCAATAGTGATTTTGAGAATTTATCTGCTTTATAATAAATTCTCTTTTCTGTTATCTGTCAATAAGAAATTATAATTGACCATATATCAAAATACTGTTTTAAAACAGAAACTATCCTGTTTATAAAATAATTCATGTACAATACTTACAAAGATCAATAATTTTTGGATACATATTATATATGTGTGTGTAGAAGACATACACACACACACTTATTTTTTGTACTATGCAGGGTGTGTAGGGCAAAGGAAAATAATGGGGGAAATTGGAACAACTTTAATTGAACAATAAAATAAAATAAATGAAAAAAAAAAGAATTTCAAGCAAACCTTAAAACAAATACTGAAAAAACTAAATTACTAGATGGGAGATTCACATATGCATATGGTGGGTGAGTTTTTATATTCTTAATTCTCCAACAGATAGCAAATAAAAATCTAAAAAAAATATTTTAAAAACATTATTTGCTATAATTAAAGATTGAAAAATGTAGGAAAGAAATGGGAAAGCAAATAAAAATATTAAACAGAGAAATAGTGATGGATGATATTTGTACTTATGAGGGTTCATTTTTTCCTTGAGGGCACTTTTCCCTTTACAAAAAATGAGGCTGGTGAAACACAAGAAAGTTCCAATTTAATTAGCTTCATGAGTAAGAGGACAGAGTGCAAAACTGCCAAAGTGCCTGGAAAGTGAAGCAAAGCTTGTCTTTGTCATAAAGACAAAGTCGTTTGAAGTGGAAAACCTCAAAAATCTGTGACTGAACTTCATTCAAAAGCTTAGTTATTTGTTGAACTGCAATGTGTGGGAAAGATTTTCACAGGCCCCAGTAAAATACATTTGATAACATTAAACATTCACCAAGGCTATAAACTTTCAGCAAATTAAAAATAGATGAAAATGTCCTCAAGCCAACAATAACTCTATCACACACACACACACACACACACACACACACACACACACACACACTATATATATATATATATATATGGCATTCTATTGATGCTTAATGGTGAAATATTGAACTCTTTATTCCTAGAATAAGGAAGAAGACAAGGTTTTTCACTCTTACCACATTGGGTCAACATTGTACTGCGGGATTTAGCCATAACAATAAGGCAATAGAGAGAAAAAAAATCATATAGACAGAAAACAGAAAATGAGGCAGATTGTATAACAAAATCTATAGTTAACTGCTATAACTAATTAGTGAATTTAGCAAACAATAAGATGCAAAACTATATAGCAATAAATAATTAGAAAATGATTTATTAAAATGTATTTACAGTGGCATTTAAAACATTTAATAATTTTATTAGAATTTAACAAAGGATATACAAGATTTTTTTTCTTAAAATCTATTATATGGCTAAGAGAAATTGATAACTCAAATAAAAATATTTACCAAAATCATGAGCTGAGAGGTTCAATATTGTTACTATTTCAATTTTATATGAGTCAATTTATAGATTCAGTGTATCCCCAATCATAATCCAGAAGGTTTTTTTCTTTCTATAAACTGACATGCTGAGGCTATGATAAAAAATTCACTAGACCAAGAATAGTAAAATAATTTGAAAAATGAATAGCATATTTGGACAATTTGTAATGCTACATTTTGATGTAATATATAAAAAAGTAAAATATAGAGGCTCAGAAATACAGCCACATTTATTTAAGTCAATTAGTTTTTGAACAGGGTCCCAAAGCAAATCAATGAATAGAAGAAAGTCTTTTTAAAACTATTGAATATTCATGTAGAAAACAAGCTCATTCTCTACCACTCAGTTTTCATTAGCAATAATTTGAGTTTTATCAGGGACGTAAATGTAAAAGCAAAACCTATAAAACTTTTTGAAGACATCAAAATATAAGAGATTGTCATTAAGAACTTGAAGCATAGAGTGAAAGGGAAAAAACAGAAAAGAAAAACTACTTTTTCAAAGAGTACCATCAACAATATGGCAGAATACAAGTTAATGCACATTCCCCAATAGAAACTCTAATTTAAAAGCTATCCACAAGCCAACATTACTTAGTGAGGGAGTCAGAATTCGTGTAAAAGATTGTGACATTCTGGGGAGTTCAAGATAAAAAGAAAAAAAAACAGCTTTGAAAGGGCAGGTCTAGGCCCCCAGCAGCAGGCACACCAACCACATGCCAGGCTGCAAACCTAGATTCAGCCCCATTTACCTCCATTATTTGCCTCCATCTTTGCTCTTCCATCATTCCACCACTAGTCTTGTCAGCTTCGGACCTGGCAGGGACTATATCTGCTTGATCCACTGGTAGGAAGCCTAATCACAGGCTTAAATATGAACTCAGAGTCAGTCATATTTGTCTGGGAACCCAGTAGAAGCTACAACAGACCATGCCTGCCTACCATGGACCTGACTGCATCCTGGACTTAGAAGTATATGCATCCACTCTCACAACCCAACGACAGCCCTACCTGTCTGCTGACTTGCAGGCAACCCTATTGCCCAACAGATACAAAAGCAGCTATATCGTTAACAGCAGGTCCACTGATGATGGGCCCCACTGTAGTCCTGGAGGTAGTCCTGCCCTCCAATGATCCCTGTGAAAACTCCTCCCGACTACCTGTGGACCTTGCTCAAATCCCAACCAACAGTAGACATGGCTCCAGCCATAAGCACCTGCAACCCAACAATCTACTCAGTGATAATGGTAGTGGCCTCCCCTGGACACTACTAGTCAATCAGCCCCAAGATAAAATTCTCATCTGCTGAAAACAGTCTATAAAATCCTCCTTCAAATTCACCTACACTGGTACAAATTTACAAAATGGGCTTCAAAACAAAGGCCATACAAGAAACAAAGTAGGTCACTACATAATACTAAAGAGATTGATCCAACAACAGGATATAACCCCTGTAACATTTATGCACCCAATATAGGAGTACCTAAATATATGAAGAAAATTCTGGTGGATTTTAAGGGAAAGTTAGATAACAATACATTCATGGTAGGGGATTTTAACACCCCACTATCAACGATGGACAGATCATGTAGACAAAAAATCAGCAAGTATATAACAGCATTAAACAACTCACCAGTTCAAATGGACTTAATTAATATTACAGGACATTTCACTCCCAAAAAGGAAAATATACATTCTTCTCAAATGCACATGGGTCATTTTCAAAGATAGTCCATGTGGTAGAACACAAAATAAGTTTCAACACATTCAAGAAAATTGAAATTATATCAAGCATCTTCTCAGATTAGAAGAGCTTAAAACTAGGAATCAACCTCAAGAAAAAAAAAAAAAACCTCAAAACATTCAAATACATGGAGGCTGAATAACATGTTATTAAATAATGAATGGCTTAACAATGAGATCAAGGAAGAAATTAAAAAAGTACCTGGAAACAAATGAAAATGAACACACCACATAACCAAAACCTATGGGACATAGCAAAAGTAGTCCCAAGAGGGAAGTTCATAGTATTACACGCCTACCTAATGCTAACTCTCAAATAAACAACCTAACTCTACACCTAAAATAACTAGCAGAATAACAATAAACAAAACCCATACTGAATAGAAGGAAGGGTATAGTCAGAACATAATTAATGACACAGAGACTACAAAAACAATTCAAAGGATCAATGAATCCAGGAAATGGTTCTTTGAAAATATAAACAAAATTGACAAACTCATCACCAGAGTTATCGAGAAAAAAGGAGAGATAACCCAAATAAATATAATAAAAAATGAAAGAGGATAAATAAAATCTGATACCAAAGAAATACAAAGAATTGTAAGAAAACACTATGAACAACTATGTACCAAGAAATGGGAAAACCTAACTGAATGGATAAATTTCCAGAAACATACAATCTTCCAAAATTGAATCAGGAAGAAGCAGACCACTTGAGTAGACTGATAACAACTAGCAAAATTGAAGCAGTAATAAAAAAATTTATAACACAAAAAGCCCTAGACCTGATGGCTTCACAGATGAATTTTACCAAACACTCAAAGGATAACTAACAACTATCCTCAAACTATTCCAAAAAAAATTCAAGAAGAGTGAAGACTCCCAAACTCTTTTTATAAGGCCAGTATTATCCTAATTCCAACAAAGATGCAATAAAGAAAGAAAATTACAGGCCAATATCTCTGATGAGCATAAATGCTAAAATCCTCAACAAAATACTAACAAAGAAGATTCAGCAATACATTAAAAAGATCATACATTATAATAAAGTGGGATTTATTCCAAGGTTGCAAGGAAAATACAATATTCACAGATCAATAAATGAGATATGTCACACAAGTAAAATATAAAAATCATATGGTCTGATCAATAGATGCAGGAAAAGCATTTGATAAAATCCAGCACCCAGTTATGATAAAAACACTCATCAAAGTAAGAGTAGAGGGAGCATACCTCAACATATTAGGCCATATATGAAAAACATACTGCTAACATCATACCAATGGGCAAAAAGTAACAGTGTTTCCCTTAAGATTAGGGAAAACAAGAGAGTTTGCTTTCACCACTCTTATTCTACATAGTACTGGAAGTCCTAGCCATAGTGATCAACATAAAAAAGAAATAAAAAGCATAAAAATTAGAAAGGAGGAAATAAAACTGTCATTATTTGCAGAAGATATGCTAATGTACATAGAAAACCGAATAGGCTCCACCAAAAAAACTACTTAGTCTAATACGTGAATTCAGCAAAGTAGCAGGATACGAAGTCAAAATTCAAAACTGATGGCATTTTTGTACACCAACAATGAGCTACCAGAAAAAGAAACTAAGAAATAAATTCCATTTACTATATAGCAACAACAACAAAATAAAATATCTAGGAATAAATTTAAACAAGGAGGTAAAAAACAAACAAACAAACCTGTACTATAATCACTGTGGAATCTGAAGAAAGAAACTGAGGAAGATACAAATAAGTGGAAGCATATACTATATTCATGAATTGGAAGAATCATCATTATTAAAGTGTTTATACTATCCAAAGCACTCTATAGACTCAATGCAATTCTCATTAAATGCCAAGGGCATATTTCACAACCTACAACAGATATTACAAAAATTTATATGAAACCAAATTAGACCCAGAATAGCTCAGCAGTCTTGAGAAAGAAGAACAAAGTTGGAGGGGTTGCAATATCTGATATCAAACTATACTACAAGGCCACTGTAATTAAAACAGTCTAGTACTGGCATAAGAACAGGGACACGGGTCAATGTAAAAGAATAGAGGGCCCAGAAATAAACTCATGCGTATTGCCAATTAATATTTGACAAAAAAGGCATGAGACTATAATGGAGTAAAGGTAATCTCTTCAATAAATGGTGTTGGGAGAACTGGACTGGTACATAAAAAAAAGAAAAAGAAAAAAGAAGGAAAGAAAGAAACTAGACAATCAACTAACACCACCAAAATAAATTTAAAATGGATAGAAGACCTAAATATAAGGTTGGTACAAAAATAATGTCCGATTTCAAGGTCTATTTTAAAAATGAAAAAGCCCACGATTATGAAAATATTTATTTGTTAACATAACTTCCTTTGCTTTCTAGAACCTCATTCCATCTGTCAACTAGCTTATAAATGCAATGCTTGTAAAATTCTTTAGCTTTTTAAGCAAAATATGAATCGCTCTCATTTTCAACCTCTTCACTTGATGTCAACCTAAGACCATCAAATAGGTTCTGTAGTTCCTGAAACAAGTGATGATCAGAAGGAGGAAGGTCAGGAGAATATGAAGGATGAAGCAATATTTCCCAACCAAGCTCCTTCATAAATTTTTGGTGAGTCAAGCTATGTGAGGATGAGCATTATTGTAATGGAAGAAGACATCCTTTCTACTGACTAAAGAGAGTCACTTTTGGTTCAAGGCCGCTTTCTTTTTTTAATTTATATTTTATTTTACTTAAAAAATTTTATTATTTGGTTTTTCATATACAGTTGTGCCATTTTTTCCCCATTGCTCCCCCCCAACCAGCCCACCCCTTCTCCCACAATCATATCCCTTCCCATTTTCGATGTCCATGAGTCATTTATACATGTTCCTTGACAAAACTCTTCCCTTACTTATCCCCCTTTTCTCTCTCCCTCTTCCCTCCTATTGACTGTTATTCTGCTCCTTGTTCTATATAGTTCATTTGTTTATGTTGTTCTTTAGTTTCCTGTATTAGGTGATATCATATGGTATTTTTCTTTCTTTACCTGGCTTATTTCACAAAGCATAATTCTCTTTAGTTCCATCCATGTTGTCACAAATGGCAGGAGTTCCTTCTTTCTCTTTGCTGCATAGTATTCCATTGTATAAATGTACCACCATTTTTTGATCCACTCATCTACAGATGGGCACATAGGCTGTTTCCAGCACTTAGCTATTGTTAACAGTGCTGCTATGAACATAGGGGTGCATAAGTTCTTTGGAATTAGTGTTTTAGGATTTTTCAGGTATAGTCCTAGCAGTGGAATCTCTGGTTCAAAAGGCAGTTGCATTTTTAGTTTTTTGAGGAAATTCCATACTGTTTTCCATAGTGGCTGCACCAGTCTGCATTCCCACCAACAGTGCAGTAGGGTTCCCATTTCTCCACATCCTCGCCAGCACTTGTTTCTTGATTTGTTGATGATGGCCATTCTGACTGGTGTAAAGTGGTATCTCATTGTGGTTTTTATTTGCATCTCTCTGATGCCTAGTGATGTTGAGCATTATTTCATGTGTCTATAAACCTTCTGTATGTCCTCTTCAGAGAAGTGTTTGTTCAGGTCCTTCGCCCATTTTTTAATTGGGTTGTTTGATTTCTTGATGTTGAGTCATATAAGCTCTTTATATATTTTGAAGATAAGTCCCCTGTCTGAGATATCATTGGCAAATATGTTTTTCCATATGGTTGATTTCCTTTTCATCTTGCTGATGTTTTCTTTTGCTGAACAGAAACTCTTTAGTTTGATGTAGTCCCATTTGTTTACTTTTTCCTTTATTTCTCTTGCCTTAGGAGATGTATCTGTGAAAATATTGTTACATGGGATATCTGAAATTTTCCTGCCTATGTTTTCCTATAGGACTTTTATGGTGTCGCGGCTTACATTTAAGTCTTTGATCCAGTTTGAGTTTATTCTCGTGTGTGGTGTAAGTTGGTGGTCTAGTTTCATTTTTTTGCATGTCCCTGTCCTGTTCTCCCAGCACCAATTGTTAAAGAAGCTCTTCTCACTCCATTTTATGTTCCTTCCTACTTTATCAAATATTAGTTGACTGTATGTTCCTGAATTTATTTCTGGACTCTATTCTGTTCCACTGATCTATATGTCTGTTCTTATGCCAGTACCAGACTATTTTGATCACAGTGGCTTTGCAGTATTGTTTGATGTCTGGTATATTGATTTCTCCTGTTGTGTTCTTCTGTCTCAAGACTGCTTTTGTTATTTGGTGTCTTTTTTGGTTCCATATGAATTTTTGAAGCATTTTTTCTAGGTCTGTGAAATATGTCATTGGTATTTTAATAAAGATTTCATTGAATCTTTAAATTGCTTTGGGTAGTATGGCCATTTTGATGATGTTGATTCTTCCCATCCAAGAATATGGTATTTGCTTCCATTTATTTGTATCTTCCTTAATTTCTTTCTTCAATGTTATGTAATTTTCAGAATACAGGTCTTTTATCTGTTTGGTTAAGTTTATTCCTAGGTACTTTATTTTCTTGTTGCTATAGTAAATGTGTTTTCTTTTTTGTTTCTGTCTCTGATATTTTATTGTTGGTGTACAGAAATGCCTTAGATTTCTGTATATTTATTTCGTACCCTGCTATTTTGTTAAATTCACTTATTAGGTTGAGTAGTTTTTTAGTGGAGTTTATAGGGTTTGATATGTATACTATCATGTCATCTGCATATAATGATAGTTTTACTTCTTCTTTCCCTACTTGGATGCCTTTTATTTCTTTTTCTTGTCTGATTGCTGTGGCTAGGACTTCCAACACTATGTTGAATAGGAGTGGAGAGAGTGGGCAGCCTAGTCTTTTTCCTGATTTCAGGGGGAATGCTTTCAGTTTTTGTCCGTTGAGTATGATGTTGGCTTCAGGTTTCTCATATATAGCCTTAATTATGTTAAGGTATGCACCCTTTAGTCCCATTTTGCTGAGTGTTTTCATCATAAATGGGTGTTGTACTTTATCAAATGCTCTTTCTGCATCTATTGATATGATCATGTGATATTTGTCTTTCATTTTGTGTAGGTGATATATTATATTTATTGATTTGCGAATGTTAAACCATTCTTGCATCCCTGAGATGAATCCCACTTGATCATGATGTATGATCTTTTTAATGTATTGCTGGATCCTGTTTGCAAATATTTTGTTCAGGATTTTAGCATCTATGTTCATCAGTGATATTGGCCTGTAGTTTTTTTGTCTTTGTTGTGTCTTAACCTGGTTTTGGAATTAGGGTAATACTGGCTTCATAGAAAGAGTTTGACATTTTTTCCTCTTTTTGGATTTTTTGGAATAGTTTGAGAAGGGTAGGAGTTAGTTCTTCACTAAATGTTTGGTAAAATTCTACTGTGAAGCCAGTTGGTCCAGGGATTTTGTGTGCCGTGAGATTTTTTATTACTGTTTCAATTTTTTTCTTTGTTATTGGTCTGTTGAGACTTTCCACTTCTTCTTGATTCAGTTTTGGAAGGTTATATGTTTCTAGAAATTTGTCCATTTCTTCTAGGTCATCAAATTTCTTGCCATACAGTTGTTTGTAGTAATTTCTTACAATCCTTTGTATTTCTGTAGTATCAGTCATGATTTCTCCTTTTTCGTTTCTGATTTTGTTTATTTGGGTCTTCTCTCTTTATTTCTTGATGAGCCTGGTTAAAGGCTTGTCGATTTTGTTTACTTTTTCAAAGAATCGGCTCCTAGTTTCGTTGATGTTTTGATATGTTTGTTTAGTCTCTATGTCATTTAATTCTGCTCTGATCTTGATGATTTTCTTTCCTCTTCTTGCCCTAGGTTTTGTTTGTTGTTGTTCTAGTTCTTGTAGCTTTAGAATTAGATTTTTTATTTGAGATTTTTCTATCCTTTTCAGGTATGCCTGTACTGCTATGAACTTCCTTCTTAGGACTGCTTTTGCTGTGTCCCATAGGTTTTGGGCTGTTGTGTGTTCATTATCATTAGTTTCTATAAATTTCTTGATTTCCTCTTTGATGTCATTGTTAACCCATTCATTATTTAATAGCATGTTATTCATTCTCCATGAGTTTGGGTGTCTTTGATTTTTTTCTCTAAGGTTGATTTTTAGTTTCAAGCATTGTGGTCTGAAAGGTGCTTGTTATGATTTCAATTTTCTTGAATTTGTTGAGGCTTGTTTTGTGTCTTATCATGTGGTCTCTCTTTGAAAATGTCTCATGTGCATTTGAAAAGAATGTATATTTTGCTTCTTTGGGGTGAAAAGTTCTATATATATCAGTTAAGTCCATGTGGTTTAGCGTGTTGTTCAATGCCTGTATATCCTTGGTGTATTTTTTTGTTTTGTTTTTTTTGCTTCGAAGATCTGTCTGTTGTTGATAATGGAGTGTTAAAATCCAGTACTATGAGTGTGATGCTGTTAATACCCTTCTTGTGGTCTTCTAGTATTTCCTTTATGTATTTGGGTGCTCCTATGTTGGGTGCATATATATTTATCAATGTTATATCTTCTTGATGGATTGTTCCCTTAAGTATTATGAAATATCCTTCTTTATCTCTTTTTATTGCCCTTGCTTTGAAATCTGTTTTGTCAGATATGAGTATTGCTACCCCATCTTTTTTTTTATGTTCATTTGTTTGGAATACTTTTTTATATCCCTTTATTTTCAGTCTGTGTTAATCTTTTGTTTTGAGGTGTGTTTCTTGTGGATAGAAAATATATGAGTTCTGTTCTTGTATTTATTCCCTTACCCTATGTCTTTTAATTGGAGCCTTTAATACATTTACATTTAAGGTTATTATTGACATGTATTTATTTACTTACTTTTGTACCTGTGTTCCTCACCCCTTTTTTTTTTCTTTATCCTAAAGCATTTTCTTTAGCATCTCTTGCAATGTTGGTTTGGTGGAGATGTATTCTTTTAGTCTTCTTTTGTTTGGGAAACTCCATATTTCACCTTCCATTTTGAATGAGAGCCTTGCTGGGTAGAGTATTCTTGGTTGTAGCCCTTTGTTTTTCATTGCTTGAAATATTTTTCACCATTCCCTTCTGGCTTGTAGTGTTTCTGTTGAGAAATCGGTCGATAGCCTTATCAAAGCTCACTTGTATGTTATTTGCTGTTTTTCTCTTGTTACTTTTAGGATTCTCTCTTTGTCTTTGAATGTTGCCATTTTAATTATGATGTGCCTTGGAGTGGGCCTTTTGGGGTTCTTCTTCATTGGGACTCTCTGTGCTTCTTGAAGTTGCATGACTTTTTCTCTCATCAGGTTGGGAAAATTTTCTGTCAATACTTCTCCTATCAGCTTTTCTATCCCACGCTCCTCTTCTTCTCCCTCTCCTATTCTGATGATCCTGATATTATTTCTTCTCATGCTATCCTGTAATTCCCTTACATCTTCTTCATACTTTTTTAATCTTTTTTCATTTTGTTGTATTGTCTGAGAATTTTTTTCTACATTGTCCTCTAACTCACTGATCCTATCCTCTGCTTCATTTAGCCTGCTTTTGATTGATTCTACTGTGTTTTCCAGTTCAGAGATAGTGTTCTTCATTTCTTCCTTGTTCTTGTTAATAGTTTATATGTCCCTTTTTATGCTGGGGTAGTTCTCCATAAGTTCCCTGTAATTTTCTTGGAGCTGTTGGTAACTTCCTTAGAGGTTGTCGTCGTTATTTTTGAGGTTGTCGAGTATATTGAGCTTCTTCACCACCATTATTTTGAATTCCATGTTCAACATTTGGGTTATGTCTATTCCATCTACATCTCTTTCTGGGGATTCCTCTTTATTTTTCATTGGGAGGTTGTTTCTGTGCCTTACCATGTTGGATTCTTCTTGTTTGTTTTTGTTTTTTGGATTTGTCTGCTTTTACTTCCTGCCTTTGTGGTATGAGATTTTTTTATAGGAGATCTGGGGTTTCATTGGTGCAGTCTATTTGATCTCCTGAGCCTGGTGTTCTTGGGTTACCCTTTATGTCATTTGTTTATGCTGTCTGGTTATATTTCAGGTGCTTTTTGGTGGGACCTTCCTTCTGGCTAATTGATTGAGAGTCACTCTTTCCACTTTGTCTTAAGTTCTTTTGTGGACATGCTATTAAAAACATAAACACACAGCCCAGGCAGGAAACCCACACCCTCAAAAATATCCCCCACCCTCTATCCAACTATTGACAGCAAATGAGCCAGTATTACTATAAATGTAGAGAGGTTAGGGCTTTTATACTATAGGAAGAATAGATAAGAGTTGTTTTTAATGAAGAAAAATATGATATTTAAGATGGGGAATGATAGATTAATAATAGTAGCAAGTAGTATCATGACTATGCAAGACAGTAAGTAATATTTATGTTGTATATTAATAATAAAATTAAAAAGAGGGAAGAATGCAGAATATAGTAAGAAAGTGGAATTGTATATTATTTGATTTATATAGTTGTTATATGCTATATATTTAGTGTGAAAGGGAGGCTAAACAAAACAGACAAACAAACAAAAATTAAAGAAGAAGGATGAGAGGGAGAGATAGTATGAAACAAATTAAAGAGATAGGTTAAAAAAATTTTTAAGTAAAATTTAAAATTAAAAATAAGAAATTAAAAATATTAAAATAAAATACAAATAAAAAAACTGAAATAGAAATAAAAATTTAAAAAAAAATAGTACGTTTTTACTCAGTTCAGCCTTTGTGTGCAGTCTTTTTTTTCTGGATCCACAGCTGGTCTATTAAGGCGGTCCAGAGGTTCCTGATCCTGGTGGCAGTGGTGTGCACCTGCGTACTGTGTTGGTCGTGCTTGCCTCGCGCTCACTGGGCTGCATGCCCAGGTAACACCTGAGTGCCCGCGGTGGCCGGCGCGTTTGTTTGGAGCCTGTAGGAGTTGGCTGGGGTGCTTGTGCATGTGCGCACGTTTGTGTGCATGGTGACCTACGCACTTGCCTCAGGCCTGCTGAGCAGTGCCCAGGGAGTTGGTCTCTCGCCCCTTGGGGTGGGGCCCCGGACACTTGTGCAAGGTTGAAGTGGGCATTTGTGAGTTGCAGCTGCCTGCTGTTCCTGCACCCGCCTGGGCAGGCATGAGTAGAACTTGTGCTAGTGGGCTGTGTGCCAGCTTGGCGCCTATTTTAGGGGGCCAGGGGTGTCTGTGCACAGTCTCCTGCGTGCCCAGTGAGCCAATGTTGCACCCGTTGGCATGTTGATCTTATGCCTGTTGGGGTGGGTCCAAGGGGCACCCGGACGCACCTCAAGGCTGCTTTCAAATGACACAGTTGTTCATAGTGAAGATTAGCAATAATTGTTTGATTGTTGTCTAGCAGTTTGTAATGGAAAATTCCTTCCATATCCCACCATACACTCAACATGATCTTCTTTGGATGAAGGCCTCCTTTTGGTTGTTGAACTCTTCTTCCTCCTTGACTGATCCATGATCAGCAGTGTTTAATGTTATGTAAAGAATCCACTTCCCAGCACCTGTAACAAGCCTACCTAAAATGGTGCCTGAAGGTGTCACAAAAGCAATGATTCACAACAAGCAAAACGCTATTGCAGATTCTCTGGAGACCATTCCTGTGCGACCCATTTTCCAGCTACAGAAAACTTTCTGATCATTTTCAGTTGGTTTAGCATGGTTGTATGGACTATGTTAAATTTTTCTGCACATTCCCTAGAGGTAATGGTGGGGCTTGCTGTGACAATGGCTCTCAACACTTTGGAATCAAGTTCTTTTAGATGACCCTCTTTTGGCTCATTTTTCAAACTGAAATCCCCACTTTGGAAATGGAAAAACCACCTCCTGCAACTTGTTTCAGTCACTGCATCATCCCCATAAATGCTCTGAATAGACCTTGCTGCTGTACTTGCATTGGCACCTTTATGAAACTCACAGAGTAAAATATTTCTAATGTGGTCTGTAGATGGGATGAACATGGGTGCAAATATTGTGGATGATTATGAACAATACTTAGATAATCTGAAAAAATAAGGTATAAATTAGTCACTGTGAAAACAAAAAATTATAAGAAGCACAAATTTAATAAATATATCTAAAACTTTCTTTTAAAAAGTCAGATATTACTTTTGCACAAACCTGATATAATGATACCATAAAAATCCTAGTGCAAAACACTGACTGGTGTGGCTCAGTGGATTGAGCATCGGCCTGCAAACCAAGTGTCGCTGGTTTGATTCCCAGCCAGGGCACATAACTAGGTTGCACGTCAGGTCCCCAGCTGGGAGCATGAGTGAGAGGCAACCACAAAGTGATGTTTCTCTCCCTCTCTTTCTCCTTTCCTCTCTCTCTAAAAAAATTAAATAAATAAATAAATAAACAAACAAACAAATAAATAAATAAATAACTTTATAATAAAAATCCTAGTGCAAAACATAATAGAATTTTAGATATTTCATGTCTCATAGGACAAGAGAAATAAATGAGAAAAATAAACAAATGCTGCTATATCAATTAATAAGTTTCTGCATGGCTAAAGAAACCATAATCAAAATGAAAAGGTAAAACATTATACGGGAGAATATATTTGCAAAGGGTACACCAGACAAAGATTTAATCTCAAATATATAAAGAACTCATATGATTCAACACCATGAAGACAAACAATCTAATTTAAAAAATAGGGAAAGAATCTGAATAGGCTTTTCTCCAAGGAGGACAGACAAATGATCCATAGACATATGAAAAGATGCTCAATATCATTAGCCATCCAGAGATGCAAATTAAAACCACAATGAGATACCATTTTACACCAGTCACAATGGCCATTATCAACAAATTGCCAAACAACAAGTGTTGGGGAGAATGTGGAGAAAAGGGAACCCTAGTGCACTGTTGGTGGGAATGAAGACTGGTGCAGCCACTGTAAAAAACAGTATGGAATTTCCCCAAAAAACAGAAAATGAAACTGTTTTTTGATTCAGCAATTCCACTGCTTAGATTATACCCTAACAACACTAAAACGCCAATCCAAAAGAACCTATGCACCCCTATATTTATAGCAGTATTATTTAAATAGCCAAGTGCTGGAAACAGCATAAGTGCCTATCAGTAAATGAGTGGATTACAATGGAATACTATGCAGTAGAAAAAAAGAAGGAACTCCTACCCTTTGCAATAGCATAAATGTAACTGGAGAATATTATGCTAAGTAAAATAAGCCAGGTAATGAAAGACAAATACTGTATGATCTCACCTATAAGAGGAACCTAATGAACTAAACTAATGAGCAAAATAGAACCAGAGGCATAGAAACAAGGAACAGACTGACAGTGACCAGAGGGGAGGGGAGGGAGAAAGGTGTGGAAGGAAGGGGAAGGGATTAGTTAAGGAACATGTATGAAAGACCCATGGACAACAGGGTGAGGACTGACTGTGGGGGAAGGGGGAGGCTGTGTGAAAGAGAGCAATGGGGAAAAATTGGGACAGCTGTAATAGAACAACAACAAAATATTTAATTACAAAAGTTATTTTTTCCCTTCCTGGGATAACACATTAGTTTCTCAATGACATGGTTTTACATATCCAAATTTGTGAAATTTTTATTAACATATTTTGTTTCCGGAGCTTCAGTTTTGTTTTTAGTTAGTGAAAATTTGTATTTATTTGTATATTCATAGTTTCTTACCATTCAGCTTCATAGAGAAGTTCATTATAGTAGTGAAAAAATGAGTCTTTCACCCTATAATACACTTAATGGACTGAAAAGAACCACAAAGTTACTGGCTATTTATGTTACTCGAAATACTAGAACCCTGTCAAATAGCTGTGCACTTGAAACAAATCTGGAATTAATTATTAAAAATTAATCATTTTTGAAATTTTGTAGGGAGATTTTGAACATTTGCTCTATTGAGGAAAACATTTTCAGAAATCACTGTGATAAACTTCATGTAAGTGTCTTCTTTGCTAGTGGCTTGTAAAGAGGTATTAACACCCACAGTCTTATTTTGTGAAATTTATCTTAATTTCTTGGTCAGAATCTTGACTTTATTTATTGATATAATCAAAATAAAACAAGTCATTTTTCTTCCTTGCTGCTGAAGTAGTTATCTAAATATAAGAAATGTAATAAATAGATTAATGGTTGGATATTTTCTAATAATTATATCCAATCATGATTATGTTAGGATTAGGTTGATTTTAGTGAAAAATAAAAATACATTTTTCAAGTGCTTAATTTTTAAAAGATATAAACCGATTTTAGAGGGAGAATGAGAAAGAAAGGCACTTATAAAATATTTTTTATAAATAACAATACACAAATCAATGAAAGTGTTTTAGTTTTATATTATAATCAACTTATTACATCTAAATTAATACATATCTTAATGTTGGATGCCATATAAATAAAAAACAATTTGGAAACTTATGATTATCACTAAGTGGCAATTTACATCAAAGCAATCTTAAGCAAAATAAAAACTACAAAGCAATCTCAAACAAAATGAAAACTATAAATAAATGTAAAATATATGGTGTTGAAAATATTTCAGATGTCCCATAAAACATGCCAATGTAAAAAATGTAAGCAGCTATCTTAAATGGAATTTTTAGATAATCATTTGAAATTTCTTATGCTTTCTTACAAACTGATAACTCTACACAAGGTAGTATAACCAGTTTAAATTGACAACACAAGATTGCTTATTATCTTAACTCAAAGATTATTGACATTTGCCTTATTTTTTATATTATTATTATTTTAGGTCTGAATCGTGACAAAAAAGAACACAAGACACACTGAAACACTCCTCACTTTTCATTTAAGAAAAGTTATTAACTTCTTTAATTTTCATTTTTAAAATTAATAAATAAAATAAATATTAACCTTGTTTTTATACACATATCAATAATAACTGATTTAAAAAGTATGTCCTATTTAATTTTTTTTAAGTTTCTCCTTTATATTATTACAATTAATAGTCTTATGATGTTGTGACCACATGTATCTCAACTATCAGTTAATGCAATGACACTGTAATCAGGGCACTGCTCATATCAAAGATTAATAACCACTGAGGTTGCAATAAAGGTTTAAGAGATACATGTTATTTAGTAATTATCCATGGGCTGTATTCTCCCTTCTTTTCTCCTGCCCTCTCTTGCTCCGTCTCTTCTTGCAATCCTTCACCCCTTCCTCCTTCCTTCCTTCCTGCTTGTTATATATGCAGGTGATGGCTAATATGAATGTAAAATTTGGTATAACTATTGCTCAAACTGGCCTTAATCCTGCAGATGTGGGTCAAAAAAATTACAGAATAGGTCATATGTATTCAAGAGATATATTTTTTACTAGTATGTGCTGAATGCAAAAAATAAAAATAATAAAATTTTTAAAAATGCAGTTGCATTTATTATATTTATATAATAAAATATAGAACTTTAAATACATTTACAGTTACAATCTAAAAAGTATTAAAGGAATGTCAAAACGTAAAGAATAAATTTTTTCTTTTCAAAAAATGTAAACAAGGATATTATTTAAAAATACAACCAAAAACTTTCTTTAACATGAATTAATCAGGATCATCAATAGCTGGCTTTGTAAAATATTTGTAACAGTCATCACAAATAATATTGTTATGCTCAAGGCATAGATACTTTTCACAGCACTTGCAAAAGTATTTTGATAAGTGACACATTTTGGATGCATAGCACCTATACATCTTTTTCTGCTTGTGAAGGGATCCGTTTTTGATGGTAAATGAAAAAAACAAACAAACAACAACACAACAAAAATAACCCACTGACTTCATAGTTCACAAAAACAAAACAAGAAACAACTACACCAACATTAATTTCAGAGTTTGCCATATCTCTCAGGTATAATTTACTATAGAATATAACACACCTTTACAAAACATGTGTTATAACAAAACTGACAGTTTAACATTAGTCATGTACAAAACGTACAGCTAGTCATGACCTTGAACTTAGGAACCCAGTATATGTAACAATAGTCAAAATAAGAGTTTATGTGTATCTCTCAGATCAGCCACTACCTCCACAAGATTAATTATGTGGCTGTGTAAATAAAACATCTTATTCAATGAAGTGATGATGCCAAGTTAAAAAGAAAAAACAAACAAAACTGGAAAATGGTTAAAACTGTGTCTTTAATTGGATATGGATTTATATTTAGGAAATTTTTGTAGAATGAAATCATCTTTATTTTGCACAAAATTTGATCTCAAAGGAAAGCCATGTTATCACTCTATCACTGTGTTAGATTAGAAAAAAAACTAGAAAAATAGTGAACAAGAAACAATAACACGAGTGAATACATATAATATATTTACATAAAATGAGGCCTGTCCAGAAAAAGTCCAGCCATTATTAATATAATAAAAACAGTTTGTGTGACATTCATGTAAAGTGGCAGCCAAGAAGAGTGGACTGGAAAACACATGAGTGAACAATGATGACTTTACCGTATCAGTAAATAGAGACACTAGATGCTGTTGAGTGGGCATGTGTACTGTATGGTCATCACAGTCAAAATGACTGAGTGAGTAGAGCAACAAACCTGCATCAAATTTTGCATTAAGCTTTAACATTCCTTCATGGAAACAATTCAGATGATTCAGAAAGCAGCAGCAATGGGCAACTGGAGACTGGAAGCTTCATCATGACAACATGCCTGCTTATGCATCATGTCTTTTTTTTTTTTAAGTATATTTTATTGATTATGTTTTTAGAGTAGTCCCAATTTTTTCCCCTTTGCTCCCCTCTGCCCAGTAACCCCTTTCCCTCCAGCAATCCCACCACCCTTAGTTCATGTCCATGGGTCATGCATGTAAGTTCTTTGGCTTCCCCTTTCCTATATTTTACTTAACTTCCCCTGTCAATTTTGTCCCAATCATTTATGTTTCTAAATCCCTGCACCATATCCCCATTTCTCCCCCTCCCAGTTGATAACCCTCTGAATTATCCCCATACCCATGATTCTGTTCCTATTCTCATTGGCTTAGTTGGATTTTATTTTTATTTTTTTAGATTCAGTTGTTGGTAGTTGTGAGTTTGTTGTCATGTTAGTGGTCATAGTTTTGATCTTTTTCTTAAATAAGTTCCTTTGACATTTTATATAATAACAGTTTGGTGATGATGAACACCTTTAGCTTTACCTTGTCTGGAAAGCACTTCATCTTCCCTTCCATTCTAAATGATAGCTTTGCTGGATAGAGTAGTCCTGGTTGCAGGTTGCCTTTCATCACATCGAATACTTCTTGCCAGTCCCTTTCTGCCTGCAAATTGTCCTCTGAGAAATCAGCTGATAGTCCTATAGGCTCTTCCCTGTAGGCAACTCTCTGCCTCTCTCTTGCTGCCCACAGGACTCTGTCATCTTTATCTTTCACCTTTGGCATCTCAGTCATGATGCGTCCTGGTGTGGTCACCTCTGGGTCCAGCTCTCCCGAGACCCTCTGTGCTTCCCAGACCTGTATGTCCATCTCCTTCACATAATTTGGGAAGTTTTTCTCATTTTTTTCAATTCTTGCTTTCTCATTCTGCACTGGTTGACTTTTTTTCTTTCTTATGTTCCAAATTATTGATTTGAACCCTGGTTTCCTTCCCTTCACCATTGGTTTTGTGTGGATTTTCCTTCGTTTCGCTTAGTAGAACCTTCACTTCTTCTCTTATTCATTTGCCATACTCAAGCATATCTGTCAAGCCTGTGAGCATCTTTATCACCCGTGTTTTGAATTCTGCATGTTAGGTTGTCTATCTCCTCATCTGTGAGGTTAGCTGTCTCCTTGTCGCTTAGTTCTCCCACTGCAACCTTGATCCATTTCCCATTTTGGGCCATACTTCTTTGTCTCCTCATTCTGACAGGCTCCTGTGTTTGTTTGCCTCCATGTCCCAGGTAGAGCTGTCCCTCCTGTTATGTTGTAAGGGGCGGAGCCTTAGGGATTTGTGGGTGCAGGGTGACGGGTTTTACCATGTTGTGGCGTTGTATGTGGGGAAGGGGGTCCAAGAGGGAACAATGTCGCCTGCCCAGCACTCGCCCCTTTTCCGGGCACCTCTCCCACTTCTGCACCAGATTGGTGCCTTTCTAGCTGCTGCCCTGGCCATCGTTCCCAGAGTGAGTGGGTCTGTGGACATTCTAGGATGTTGGGGGCCCTTTAAACAAGTGGACTCTGCTGAGACTGGCAGTTTCTGCCTCCACCCCAACCCCCACTTGTCTGCACAGTCAGAAGCAATGAGGCTTGATTTTTCTCGGTGCTGGAACCATGAGTTGCAAGGGCCAGTGAGGATCTGGGAATTCTCCCCTGGTGTACCTCACAACTTTTTAAAACATGTGGCTGCACTTTCTGCCAGCCTGCCACTGCTGCCACCACCACACCGCATCCTCTCCGCCCTAGCTCGGCCCCTCCTACCTGTCTGGATGAGTATTTCTTCTTTATATCTTTGTTTGCTGGACTTCCATGTAGTTTATTTTTTTGGAACTTCTGATTGTTTCTAGTTTTGAGGTAGTTGTATTCCTTCTTAGTTGTGGAGGGAGACGCAGGTTTCTGTCTACTCCTCTATCTTGGCCAGAAGTCCCTGCATCATGTCTTATGCAGAGATTTTTTGGTGAAATATCAAATCACCCAGGTGACTTAACCCAGTTGAAGCCCAGAATTTGTGCCCTCTGACTTCTGGCTTTTCCCAAAACTAAAATTACCTTTGAAAGGAAAGAGATTTCAGACCATTAATGAGATTCAGGGAAATACAACAGGGCAGCTGATGGTGATTCCAAAAAAAGATCTGTCAGAGTGCTTTGACCAGTAGAAGAGATTCTGGGAGAACTACCTGAGGTCCCAAGGTACCTACTTTGAAGGGGACTTTCTACACTGGACAATGATGCCTATGTTTCTGGTACCTTGTATCTTCTTCAACAAATGTATCTGTTATCCATTTTACATGGCTGTATGCTTTCTGGACCGAACTGGTACATATTACTGAAATATAGAATAATGTGGGAATGTTTACATTTACTGGTAAGTAAAAATTAAAGAACAAAGAGGCATCTCTGTGTGTATTTAACCAAAATTGTCCGCTATATATCGGCAGCCGTCCGTCTCGAGAGACGATGGTGTAGCTTCTTAAGAGTCTATCTGCACCGCCGAGAATGGTTGTGCAGTCCGACTCGGGAGTGACGCGGTATCTGTCTCCTCCTGTGTTGAATCGACATCTTGCGATGACGCTGGAGTGTCTTCTCCAGTGAAGCTGAAGCTACAGAGCCTGGGCAGGGTGATATGGAGGGTCTGCTGTTGCCCATGCAGCAGACCCCCCCTCTCTTCGCAGCTGAAGGGTCCAAGGGAAAGACGGAGTCAATACAGCTTGGTTTCAGGTGCGCCGCAGGAGTTGCCGGTGTTGACTACAATGTCAAACCGCCTTAGGGACTCCGGCTCCGGATTTTCTGTCGGGGTTTACTCCCTTAGCCTTTCCCCTGAAGAGGTATGCCGCAAGGCAGCGGAGGTTTTTTTGGAGTCAGAGTTTTCCTTCTCTGATGTGCCCTGACTGGAAGATCGAACCAGCGACACTTAGCTCGCAGGCCGACGCTCAATCCACTGAGCCAAACCAGCCAGGGTTAAAATTAAAGAACAAAGAGGCATCTCTGTTTGTATTTAACCAAAATTGTCCACTAGTATATTAATTATATTTTATATATTATATACTACAGAATTTAAATTTATAATTTAAGTTCCTATAGCACATTTTCCATCAATGTGAGTGGCAAAGATCTTTAGTTTTTCTAGTTTCTTCCTTACCCGTTATATTCTGTAGGATTGAAAGCTTTCAGTCAAGATGGAGGCATAGGTAACATGTTTCACCTCTATGCACAATTACAGCAAAAATTACAACTATAATACAAAACAAGTGTCACCCAGTTTCATAAAAATATCAAACTGTATGGAAATCTGACAACCAAGGATTTAAAAAAGCCACATTAATCCAGATGAGTAGGAGAGGCAGAGATGTGGGTACTGTTACAGAAACAGGGGAGTCCAAAAATCCCCGGAGTTTGCGGCTGGGGGATGGGGAGAAGGAAGCAGCTTTCAGAATGCCTCCACAGGCCTGAGGCTGGTGGCTGGTGTCTTTCATTATGCAAAATTGCTTGGATGCTTCCAAGGCCTCAGGTGGATGGGAGGAGTCTAGAACCAGGGGACGGTATGGAAAGCACACAGAGCCTACGTGGGGTTCTGTGAATGGTCAGAACTGTTGGCAACACCCACTGCATCAGAGGGCGCAGTCAGGGATATATAGGCAGCTGCGAACACTTTAGGGGGGCGGCGCACTCTGGGGCTGTCTCCCTCGCTGGCGGGCGTTCACAGGGGTGCTCTGGTGAAGGAGAGGAGGTCCACGCAGTTTACAGAAAGAAGGCAGTTTGCAAGGAGGCTGAGAATCCCGGCGGTTTTGTATTGAGAGCTGAAGGGCACCATAGCACAGAAAGGACCTCCCCAATCAGATTGAATGATTGGCATCCGCTGGTAAAGCTGAACTGTGTTTGGGAAGTACGGAAATGGTGTTTCTGACCTTCCTAAACTGGCTAGGTTTTGTAGGGGGGAGGCAAGAATATGTGTAACTGTTAAATAAACAATTTTCTTTTCACTCAACTAAAGTATTAAGAGTTGTAATTCTGGCCCAGACAATTGGACCCCTAACTAAAGAGCCCGTGGGTTTGTTTTCAATTGGAGCAGCCCAGGGGTTCTGTAACAGTATGAGAATAGAGGTATGGAGAGGTTTGAGAGGTGTTGGAGCAGTGGAAGAAACTGTGGAATTCTCAAAAAACTCCTCTTAAAGGGCCTGCAATGGACTTAGGACTCATACAGACCCACAGCTTCTGGAATTCAGCACCAGGGCAACAGCTGGAAGGGCACAAGTGGCATACAGGAAGAAGGAGAAAAAGTGAAGTGACTGACAACAGAGCAAGTACTGGGTTACAGCTTCCTCCCAAGCAATCTCCAGAGGCCATGCAGTGGCATTGTCCCCTCTTCGAGTCCTCCCCAACACAGCGCCACAAAACTGAAATGTATTGCCCCACCATGGTGATTACCTAAAGCTTGACCCCTTCCAAATTACCAATGTACTTTTCTACAATAGGCATTGCTACTAAGATAGGGAATCAAAGAAGCTCTACCTAATACACAGAAACAAATACAGGGAGGCTTCCCAATTGAGGAGAGAAAGAACTATGGCTCAAATGGAAGAAGAAAAAAAAAAAAGAACAGACAAAAACAGGAAAAGACTAAATGAAATGGAGATAAGCAACCTACCAAATGAAGAGTTCAGAACACTGGTTATCAGAATGCTCAAAGAAATTATTGGGTATTATAATAGCATAAAAAAGACCCAGGCAGAAATGAAGGTTCACAAAGTGAAATAAAGAAATGTATATATACAAGGAACCAACAGGTGTAAAGCCAAGAATGAAATCAATGATTTGGAACATAAGGAAGAAAAAAGCATTCAATCAGATCAGCAACAAGAAAAAAGAATTCAAAAAACTGAGAATAGAATAAGGAGATTCTGGGACATCTCCAAATGTACCAACATCATAGGGTTTCCAGAAGGAGAGAAGCAGGAAATTGAAAACTTATTTGAAAAACTAATGAAAGAAAACGTCCCTAATTTGGTGAAGGAAATAGACATACAAGTCCAGGAAGCACAGACAGTCCTAAGCAAGTTAGACCCAAAGAGAAACACACCAAGACATATCATAATTAAAATGCCAGAGATAAAGAGCAAATGTTAAAGGCAGCAGAAGAGAAGCAGAGAGTTACCTACAAAGGAGTTCCCATAAGACTGTCAGCTGATTTCTCAAAAGATACCTTGCAGGCTAGAAAGGACTGTCAAGAAGTATTCAAAAAGATGAAAAGCAAGGACTTACAACCTAGATTACTCCATCGAGCAAAGCTATAATTTAGAATGGAAGGACAGATAAAGAGCTTCCCAGACAAAGTGAAACTAAAGGAGTATATTATCACCAAGCCATTATTATATGAAATGTTAAAGGGAACTATATAAGGAAAAATCTGGGAATAGATTCTCTGATTCTCACTTACTTTCAGATCTGCTTTTATAGTGGTGCAGAATTTTGATGTTCATTGTTCATAATATCCTTCTTCTTTGTTGATGTTGGTACTGATGTACATGGGCTGTCATCTTTGCAGACACCAAGCATCTTTTTATCACTTAGCCCATTATAATGACCTGTGTCATTACATTATCTCTAAATACCTGAACTTAAGTGCTCTTCTCTCTCGATGTGTATTTCCAAGAGTTTCCCTTATCTTAGCTCCTAGTATAAAGCACATATTTTTCTAGACCTCTGCTTTATTAATAATGGCTTATGAGACATTAAAATGTGTAGAGTGCATTTTGTGAATCATCATTAGAGAATTTTAGTTGAAATGGAAAGTTATCAATAAAGAAGAGAATACTGCATCAGAGTGAATAAGATTACTTTGTGCAACTCTGCATGTTAAATATTTTTCTTGAAATAGATCATATGGCCTATTAAGTCATAGAATAATAATTCATATTTACAGATAGCTTAAATTTTTACATTGTTGTAATCATGACAAATGCATGTATTAAGACTATTGAGCCCATACTTTCTTCTAAGGAAACAGAAGCTAAGATATTTTATATAACTTGCTCAAGGTCACAGTTCTAGTTGGTGACAGATCTGGGACTCAAATCTGTCCCAAACCAAACATTCCTAGGCTCTACCAGCAGCTTCATTGCCCCAGAACTCAATGTGACAGTAAAAATTTTTGACAATGCACAGTGACAGTTAGAAAACTAGTCAGCCCTAAGTACCTGGAAGCCTGTTGTCTCTTGCCACAAGTCAACCTGAGTCTCATTTCTGACCTAGACAAGTTCTATTACACAAATAGCAAGAGAAGAAGTTGAATTAATTAAATACCAAAATCTTATAAGATGTTAATGATGTCTAAATTGTGGAATTTTCTCTGCTTTTTAAAAAGTTTTCATAATTATTAACTTTCTTAAAATTAATATTTGAAATGTAGAACATAAATGAAAGAATGATAGTACTCAGCATTCTAGTGTTTTTGTTTGCTTTTTCTAGTCATAATATGACCGCAATATTTTAACAAAGGGAATTGCTTTTTATTTTAATTATAGGAATGGAAACTTGCTGGAACTGGCAAATGCAGTGACAATTATTTGCTTGGCAAAGACCCCTTCCAGCCATGCTGGACCAGCGTCCATTACATTATGAAAAAATATGTACTCAAAATGGCACTGTATAACTTGCAGACTGAGACAGATCCTACAATGATTCTGATTGACATTAGAGCATCAGACAGTTTTGTCACTTCAAGTGATCATCATGTCAAAAACAGTCTAACACTAGAATGACTTTGTGAGTAACAAGTGACAAAATCTCCTTAGGCTGTGATGTGGAAAATATGTAGTTAATAATTTGAGGAACAATTAGGACCTCCAATGTATTAGGTATTTTTTCAAGAGAAGACGAGTTTTGCTTAATGTGTTACTCTAAATAATCCATAATTAAGTTTGCTGTCGAATTTAAATAATTGGACACATGTATAAAAGGAGTTGAATAAGGTTTTGCCAATAATCAAAATTCTGCAATGTTTTAAATACTTTAAGTATAAGTAACAGAAAAAGAAATAAAATAGAAACATCAGAACGGTAAGAATAACAAAAAAGTGAGAAAATATCAGTAAAGATTGTAATATGAAGAAATTCTAATAAAGTACTGTAAGTAGGTACAGTCAAAAGTAGGTACCAGTTGCATGCTGCACCTGCCTCTTCATTCACTATTCCTTATTTTACCCAAATGTATGATAACTAGTACTTCTTTGAGGTAAATGCCATTAATTTAACATTATATTCAAAAATAACCCTTACCAGTGTGAGTCAGTTGGTTGGGCATTGTCTCACAAAGCGAAGGGTCAGTTGTTCAATTTCCAGTCTGGGCACATGCCTAGGTTGTGGATTCAGTCTCCAGTCAGAGCATGTTTGAGAGGCAACTGATTGATGTTTCTCCCTCACACCAATGTTTCTCTCTTTTTCTCCTTTCTTCCCCCTGTCTCTAAAAAATAAATAAATATAAAATCTTTAAAATATATAGGTGCATCTATATTTCTGCTATTAATAATAATAGCACACATTTACCAAGTGCTTATTAGACACTGTTAAGTCACTTCAAAAGCATTAGCACTGATAATTAATGATAGTCCTGAGATTACTCTTTTGAAGTTCAAGGTAAATGTGAGTGTGTGCATTTGCACATGTGTGTGTTATAAATGTCTATTTTGTCAAAGAAAGAAATGCTTATATAAAATCAATAAATTGTATTTCATGTACAACTTATTATATATAGTATATATTACTGAAATATATTAAAATTATATTTAAGTGTAAAAATATGTATATATTTAAATATGGGCAGCAGTAAAGACATTGTTTTAGCGCTTCTAAAACTTGAAAAATTACATACTTAAGTCTTTTCTTTTATTAGAAATACCATTATAAAAGCATAATTAGAAATATTTTTACAAATAACTGTTTCAAGCAAGATACATACCTGTATAATAATAACAATCTTGTTATAACCTTAATGTAATGCTAATTACAAGTGGTGAAATATTTCAAATCAAATGAATGGATAAGCAAAACTTAAGGGTAGCTCTTAAACGTATTTAAAAGTGAACAGAGTGACATCAGTATGGTGGAATAAAAGTTTTATACCATTGCCTCCCAAGGAACACAGGTTTAGTCAATCACCACAAATGAGAGATCATTGTGAAAGTACATTGGAGAATTCCAGAACACAACTGGAGCAAAAAGTCTGAGATTGAACACACTTAGAAGACTAAGGAAAACAGTTTCACTTTATTGGCGTTACTCTTACTCTGAAATCACACAGAGAACTTGGACCCCGGTTTTTCCTGTAGGGGAAAATGAGAGTGTCCCTGGCTTCCACAGCTGTGAGGGTGCTGACAAAATAACCACAACTTTCTCCCCACGTTCAGAATACTGAAGTGGGTAGCACATGTGGGCTGTGGAGAGGGGCTAGGAGAAGAGACAGAGCTCTCAGAGGGCATCAAAAGCAGGCAGACCTTACTGACTGTGTTGCAGACACCATCAATAAGCCTGCCCAAGAGCTTCAAGGGGCATGTTGCAAATAGACCCACCAAGTGGCCTATAGGCACTCTCGGTACTCCTCACATCGCACCCCCTCCCACAACCTAATTGCTGGCTTCCTGAGAGCACTCTCTGTGGCAGAGAGAGCCAGCCTTTGCAGACAGCTAGTGAACACTGACAGAAAGTCTGCCCAGCTCTGCGGAACTAGGAGAAACCACAGAAATTAAAGCATACAGCACCTCCCTAGTGAAAGAAAAAGGAAGCTGTCAGCATTCTGTCTGGCTTTTCAGTGTGGAGAGAAGGCATGCACACTTAAGAAACACCCACAAGAGGAAACAAAAAGTGTGAAGCATTGTAGTCATAGAACAGGTATGAGGAAACCTCAGCATACCTAACAGGGATGATAAAAGCTATTTATTCTCCAAAGCCAGTCAATTAAGACTAGAAGAGGTGACTGACTAGTTTCTCCAATATGATATGGATAGAACACCAAAAGCACAGGCAACAAAATAAAAAATAAACAAGTGAGACTGTATCAAATTGAAAAATTCTGTACAGTGAAAGAAAGAAAAAATTAACAAAATAAAAGCAATTTACAGAAAAGAAGAATATATTTGCAAACTATATGTTAGATAAGAATCAACACTCAAATACAAAGCTCACATACCTCAATAAAAAAACAAAACCAAATAATCCAATTAAAATAAGGGAAGAAACCTAAAGAGATGTTTTTCCAAAGACCACTGACAATTGGCCAATAGGTACATGAAAAGATGCTCAACATCACAATCATCAGGAAAATTCAAATCAAAAACACAATAAGATAGAAATTTGCATCTGATAAAATGGTATTATCAAAAAGGCAAGAGAGGAAGAAACAATATGGCGGAGGAGTAAGTGGAAGCTACACTAACTTCCTCCCAGAACTAGTCTGGATTTACAACGTAATTTTGGAGAAATCATCTGGAATAACCAACCAAACACCAGCTGGAGAAAAGTCTTATAACCACGGAGAGACAGAGAAGGCCGCTACATCACAACATGACCGGTAGGGAGTGTGGAGACGCGGAAGGGCTGGCTGGGCTCACATGGGTGGCAGCTGAAGGGACTGAGAAACAGATCAGCAGCTGGGGATTCCCCCTGAGAAGGGCAAGGTCTAAACCCCCAGCTGGGCTTCCCAGCCTACAGCAACAAAGTGGAAAGTAAAATAGTATCCAGCTGAGAAAAACGAAAAGCCACAGGCTTTCTTGCTAGCCGGAGAGAAACAGCTGGAGGAAAAGAGCTCTTAAGTGGATCACATACAAAAATATTTTGGCCCCCACTTACCCTGGGCACAAGCAGAGGGAAGACAGAGAGGACTGGAAATGCTTGGGGAGAGTTTGGTGTGGTGGCTTTGAGGGGAGAGCTGGGAAAGTGGCCGGCAGGGTCCCAGTGCTGACTCATCCCCATACTGCAGGCAGACCATTCCCAGCCAAGTGGCGTCAGCCTGAGGGGAAGCAAAAACCCTGCCTACAGGAATTAAGCTGCCACACCCACGGTCCTTAAGCCTGACAGCTAATCACAGATTGAATAGATTAACAAGAAGCCAGACAAAGGCAATAGATCCCTGAAAGTCTCCAACAGGCTGCCTAGGCCCAGATTGGTACAGGATCTGACGCCACCAGGGGCAGATCCAGGAAGTGCAGATCATTCTAAGAAGTACCAACAAACAATAGGAGTCACAAAAATGGGGAGACAGAGAAACAACCCCCCATCGAAAGGAAAGGTAGAGTCCCCAGAAAGAATGCTAAATGAAATAGAGGGGAGCCAACTATCAGATATGGAATTGAAAGCATGTATTATGGAGAAGCTCAATGAGCTCAGCGGAAACTACAAAGAACTCCAGAAAAACTACAGTGAACTCCAGAAGAACTATAAGGAACTTACTGAGAATTATACCAGCATCAAAAAGGACATGGAAGCTATCAATAAGAACCAGGAGGAAATGAAGAATACGATCTCTGAATTGAAGAACACTGTAGAAGGAATTAAAAGCAGGCTAGAGGAAGCAGAAGATCGGATCGGCGAGCTGGAGGACAATGTAGACAAAAACTCACAGACAGTGCAACAAAATGAAAAAAGGCTGAACAAGACTGAAGAGGCTCTAAGACAGCTGCAGGACAACATGAAATCGTAATAATATCCGTATCATAGGAATTCCAGAAGGAGAAGAAGAAGAGCAAGGAATAGAAAACCTCTTTGAAAAACTAATGACAGAAAACTTCCCTAACATGAAGAGAGAAAGAATCATGCAAGTCCAGGAAGCACAGAGGGTCCCAATGAAAATGAACCCCAACAGGCCCACTTCAAGACACATCATAATTAAAATGCCAACATTCAAAGACAAAGAGAGAATCCTAAAAGCAGCAAGAGAGAAACAACTAACAACATACAAGGGAGCTCCAATAAGGCTATCATCAGATTTCTCAGCAGAAACACTACAAGCCAGAAGGGAATGGCAAAATATATTCCAAGTAATGAAAAACAAAGGCCTACAACCAAGAATACTCTACCCAGCAAGGCTCTCATTCAAAATGGAACGTGAAATAAGGAGTTTCCAAGACAAAAGAAGGTTAAAAGAATACATCTCCACCAAACCAGTATTGCAAGAGATGCTAAAGGGTCTACTTTAAGAAGATGAAGAAACAGAGAGAGACAAAGAGGAACATGAGTACAAAGGGGGAAAATGACAATGAATAAGTACTGAAAGAAAGAAGGAACTTCTACCATTTGCAACAACATGATTGGAACTAGAGAGAATTATGCTTAGCGAAATAAGCCAGGCAACAAAAGAAAATTACCTTATGCTATCACCTGTTACAGGAAACTAATGAACAACACAAACAAGTGAGCAAAATTGAACCAGAGGTATGTAAACAAGGAATATACTAACAGTAGCAAAGGGGGAGATGGGAGGGAGAGAAGTGGTAAGAAGGGGAAGGGTCTAGTCAAAGAACATGTATAAATGACCCATGGACATGGACAACTGGGTGGAGACTGAATGTGGGAGAAGGGGGGGCAGGGTGCAGGGAAGCAAGAGGGGGGAAAAAAGTGAGACAACTGTAATTGAAAAACAAACAAATAGAAAAATTTTTAGTGGGGGGAAAAAATAAAAATATAAAGAATAGAAATGCAAGTTCAGTGAATATTAGAAGGACAAGGATTTTCCTTCACACTGTATATATTTTCTCCCTATCTGATTGCTCCAGAATTTGGCATTCTAAAGATGTAAGTAATGACCTAAGTTTCTTTGCATAAAACTAATAAGACCAGTTGTTAATAGAGGTTTTTTTTTTTGTTTTTGTTTTTTTTAACTAAGACTTTGAATGGAATGTCATGCCTAAAGGAGACATGCTTGGGCTTTAGTTGTTACCAAAAAGCCCTAAGCAACTAGGACTGACTTTCAAAGGTAATAAAAGTCCACGAGATAAAAGGCCTGGTACCTTGGATGGATGAGCGGTCCATAGCAATCTTTCCAGGGAAGGAATGAAGGTTGTTTTCCTGAAAGATGGGTAAGAGGGACCTTAAGGCACAATGGAAAACCAGAAGGACCTGGAAAAGACAGGTGTTTACAGGCAAGGCTGAATGCCAGGTATGTGGCTCAGCTTCTGTGTCCTGAAGGGCAGACTGAAGGTCACCCTAAATGTTCCTTGCGTAAGTTCCAGCAAAGCAGAACCAAAGATCATAAGTGATCATTTGCTGCTCTTGTTGTGTTTATGCAAATGAACAGGATAAATTAAAAATCGACTTAATGTAGTCCCTTTAATGACAAGGAGGGTAATCTTAGGGAGAAAAATCACAATTCAAGGAAGATCACAATGCCCAGTGGTAGACTTTAAAGTAGTGCAGCTAACCGTCTTTAAAGTTTCTTTTCATTTAAAATTTGTTTTCATTTGAAAGTTAAACTATGTCTGTGGCATTATCAAAGATGTTTAATTTACAGGCAAGAAGAATGTCAAATGCCTTGCAACTGGATGTCTTTCTGATAAGACAGTCCTACAGATTTAGAGACTTGTATGTGGGTTATGTTACATAAATTAACATGTGTTTTCTGTTTTCAAAGGACATAAGCCTACGATCTCATTACCTGAGTGATTGTCTGTACGTATAGGCCTCACTTAATCCTCTCTGCATTGCTGCCTCCTGAGACTCAATGGTTTGGCTGAACTAAGTGGCTGGGTTGGTGAAGAATGGGGTGGTCTGTGGGCTTCACTTTAAAACTGGTTTCTCTTTTGTATTCTAATGGCTTGGACAGAAAGAGCCCAGAGGCCTGAGAGGGGGGATACCTAAAATATTTCCCTCAGTCCAAACTAAGTATAATGGGCAAAAGGGTTTTGGACAGGTGAGATGTACCTGGCATACCTTCCTCTAAAGAAACCCTTCTTTTCCCTAATGTGGGACATTGAAATATTAATACCTGTCTTTTGTCATCTAGTGGTTACGGATTGAATGATGTCCTTTAACCCTGTTGCCCCCAGAATACAACAAGGAGGCCAGCCTGTTAAACCAAGCATGCCGTTGTCCAGAGACAGCCAACCAACCTGGAGTCTGCACGATCCTTCCCCTTGTGGGAAGGCCACCCTCCCCTCCACACCCCCACTCTTATTAGGGATTTCTTGACCCAAGGGTAGGTAGGACGACGACCATGTTCAGCTTGAAGCAGCTAGAGGAGCTCGAGACCTTCGTCCATTGTCCTTTATAAGATTGTAAAGGGTCTCAAGTCTGAGAGGGAGGGATTGTTTCTTTAATTGTTAAAATATTTAACTAATTAATTAATTATTTTTTAAAAAAGAAGAATATATGAAAGGGTGAGCCATGGGCATGGACTTGGGGAGGGGATTGTTGGGGAAGGGGGGTGCTGGGCAGAGGGGAGCAAAGGGGAAAAAATTGGAACTATTGTAACAATATAATCAATAAAATATACTTAAAAAAAAGATACAGAAGAGCAATCTATATCAAAATGAGCAGCAGGGAGATAATAAAAAAACAAGAGTTGAAAAAAAAAAAGGCAAGAGATAAAAACTGTTGGTGAGGCTGTGGAGAAAAGGAAACCCTGTACAATGTTGGAGGGAATGTAAATTGATAAAGCCACTAAAAAAGAGAGTATGGAGTTTATTCAATAAATTAAAAATATAACTACCATGTGACCTAGCAATTTCACGTCTGGAACCATATCTGAAGAAATTAAATCACTATCTCAAAAAGATGTCTTCAGCACAGTGTTTACTGCAGAGTTATTTACAGATTAATAAAACATGGCATATATTATATATATATATGTACATATATATATACTACATAAATATATATGTAAACACATTATTCAGCCATGAAAAAGAAGGAAATCTTGCCATTTGTGACAACAGGGATAAACCTTGAGGGCATTATGCTAAGTGAAATAAATCAGAGAGAGAGAAATACTGTATGATTTCACTTACATGTGAAATATAAAAAAGCAAAATTCACGTGAACAAATTGCAGAATAGTAGTTATCAGAAACTGAAAGGTAGAGAAACTAGGAAGCTGTCAGTCAGTTAAAGTGTACAAATTTCAAGTTAGAAGATGAATAAGCTATGGAAGACCTAATATGCAGAATAATGACTAAGATTGACAACACTGTATTATATATACTTGACAGTTGCTAAGAGAGTGGATCTTACATGTTCTTCATATCCGTCGTCGGCAGCTGTCCGTCTCGAGAGACGATGGCGTAGCTTCTTGAGAGTCTATCTGCACTGCCGAGAATGGCTGTGCAGTCCGACTTGGGAGTGACAATCCCTGCCGCACTTGTTACAGGTGAAGGCAGATGGCTGTTGTTGCTGCTGTTGACGCTGCTTCCGCCTCGATCTTTTCTGGACCGCCTCCTCGTTGCGCGCAGCCTCTGCGCGTGACGTACCTTGCCTGACCGAGAGCCTCCAGGCTAGGAGGTAGTCTGCTTGAACTTCCCATGTGTTGAGATTGATGGAGCATTGTGTCATATCCTTTTTGCAGATGTCTTTGAACCGCAGTTTTGGGCACCCTGTCATCCTCTGGCCTTCTGCTAGCTCGTCGTAGAGGAGGTCTTTGGGAATCCGGCCTGCATCCATTCTTTTGACATGGCCGAGCCACCTGAGGCGTCTCTCACTAAGAACTGCATGCAAACTGCTCATGTTGGCTCACTTCAGCACCTCGGTGTTGGGAACCTTATCCTGCCAGGCGACATGCAGGACGCGTCGCAGGCACCTCATGTGGAAGCTGTTGAGTTTCCTTTCGTGCCTTGCGTAGGTGGTCCACGTCTCGCTGCCATAGAGGAGAGTGCTGAGTACGCAGGCTTGGTAGATGCGCAGTCTGGTTTTCTCAGTGAGGCTGGAATTGTTCCACACTCGCCGGTTCAGTTTGGCCATAACTGTGGCTGCCCTGGCGATTCTCCAGTTGACCTCCAAGTCAACTGACAGAGAGCTCGAGATGGTGGACCCGAGGTAAGTGAAGTCGTTGACAACCTCCAGGGTGTATCCGTCGATGGTGATGCATGGGGGAGTCCCCGTGCCTTGAGCCATAACGTTCGTCTTCGTCAGGCTGATGGCTAGTCCGAACTCCTTGCATGCGTGGGAAAGGCAAGTGACTAGCTGCTGGAGTCCCTCTTTGGAGTGTGATGTCAAGGCTGCGTCGTCGGCGAAGAGCATCTCACGGATGAGCACCTCTTTGACTTTGGTCTTGGCTCGTAGACGGGCCAGGTTGTAGAGCTTGCCATCGGATCTGGTGTGAATGAAGACACCCTCGCTGCAGTCCTTAAAGGCGTATTGGAGGAGCATGGAGAAGAAGATTCCGAACAGCGTAGGCGCGAGGACGCAGCCCTGCTTTACTCCGCTGCTGACTGGGAAGGCCTCAGAGGTTGCGCCGTTGTAGGACACCGTGCCGTGCATGTTGTCGTGAAAGGACATGACCACAGCAAGCAGATGTGGTGGGCAGCCAATCTTCCGTAGCAAGCTGAAGAGTCCACTTCGACTGACCAGATCAAACGCCTTCGTGAGGTCGATAAAGGCGAGGTAGAGTGGTTTATGCTGCTCGTGACACTTCTCCTGCAGCTGGCGTAGGAAGAAGATCATGTCCACTGTTGATCGGCCAGCTCTGAAGCCACACTGGGACTCTGGGTAGACGCGGGAAGCAAGGGTCTGCAGGCGGGCAAGAGCGACCCGGGCGAATACTTTGCCGACGACGCTGAGGAGAGAGATGCCCCGGTAGTTGTTGCAGTCGCTGCGGTCTCCTTTGTTCTTGTACATGGTGATAATGTTGGCGTCTCTCATATCCTGGGGGATGTAACCCTCCTTCCAGCAGAGACAGAGTAGATGGTGGAGCGGCTGTAGCAGGACTGGTTTCCCGCTCTTTAGGATTTCTGGAGGGATTCCGTCGCTTCCTGGTGCTTTCCTGCAAGCGAGGCGGTAGATGGCTTTGCTGAGCTCTGCTGCAGTAGGTGGGGTGTCTAGCTCCTCCATGACTGGTAGGTCTGGGATGGCGTTAAGAGCAGTGTCTGTTACAGTGTTCCTCGCGTACAGCTCGAGGTAGTGCTCGGTCCACTGCCGCATTTGCTGTTCCTGGTCAGTGATGACCTCACCTGTCTTGGACTTAAGGGGGGCGATCTTGGAGGGGATTGGGCTTGTTGCCTTCTTGATACCCTCATACATTCCTCGTGCGTTGCCTATATCGGCGGCTTCCTGGATGCTTCTGCACAGGTTTAGCCAATAGGTGTTGGCACAGTGGCGGGCGGTCTTCTGGACTTTGCTCCTGGCAGCCCGTAGAGCTTGAAGTGTACTGGGAGTGGGCGTGGCCTTGTAAGCCAGTAGGGCCTTCCTCTTAGTCTCGATCATGGGTTCCATTTCTTCCCAGTGAGCCTCGTACCAGTCAGCGTTCTTCCGCTCTTTCTTCCCGTAAGCAATAATGGCGGAGTTGTATATGGCATCGCGAAGACGTGGCCAACTGGATTCGATAATGTCATCTGCCGCCATTCCCTCGCCGAGTGCATCTTCCATCCTGTTGATGAATTGCTGGGTCTTAACTGGGTTGCTGGCACAACTGGTGTTGATGCGTGGGCGACCCTTCTTCTTGGAGTGGTGCAACCTCTTCGGCGTTATGCGCACCTTGCTTACCACGAGGGCATGGTCCGTGTCGCAGTCTGCACTGTGGTAGCTGCGGGTGAGGAGGGTGCTGCCAATATCCGTTCTTGTGGTGATGACGAGGTCAAGCTGGTGCCAGTGGCGGGAGCGGGGGTGCCTCCATGACACCTGGTGGATCTCTTTGCACTTGAAGAATGTGTTTGTCACGCACAGGCCATGGGGACACGAAAGCTCAAGCAGTCGCTGACCATTCTCATTGATCTTTCCTCTCCCAAAGTTTCCGAGGCAGGTGGGCCAGGCCATGTGGTCGGCTCCTACTCTTGCGTTGAAGTCTCCAAGGAGATAAAGAGCGTTACTTCTGGGGATCTTGATTAATGCTTCGTCCAGTGCATGGTAGAACTGTTCTTTCTCTTCGGTGGTAGCGCGTATGCCCCAACCCTCTGTTCTTCATATATACATACAAAAACTAGGTAATCATGTGGGGTGATAGAGGTGTTAACAAACTTTATGTGGCAATCATTTCACATTATGTACATGTACCAAACCATCATGTTGTACATCTTGAACTTACATAATAGTATATGTCAACTATATATATCACATTAAAGTTGGGTTATTTAAAACAGAAAATTATGTGAATATATGAATAAAACTTAAAGAAAAAATGGAAGGATATAATTAGTATCATATTTTCATCTGTCAAAAACAGTGGAGATGAAAAAGAATGTTCAGTACCTATACAACAGGTCAAGTATTAGATTGATCAATTGATCAGTTGTGGACATGAAGGCTTAACCACTGTAAGCTACATGTATAAGTCCCTGAGAAAATTAGAATACTCTAGCACAGGTATTCCATTAGAGAAAAAGACTTCATATCTTGAAGAATGTGTCTAGACATTTTTTCAGAAATTAATTATTTTTCTAATTATATAGCATAGTAAGTATTTTTTAAATTATAAAGTCAAGCATGGTAAGAGTGCTCAAATTTCATCAATATTTATAAATTTAATGATCTCTTGTCTTATATTTAGTATTTATAAATGCGAAGAAGCAGCAAGCTTTCAATTTGACAGTTTTACTCATATGAAATATTTTTTGTCATTAGTGGAAAAAGGAGGCTCAACATTCCACCAGGTAGCTTAAATATTGATGGATCAATGATGTGACCCCAATAGATGTAAGGGGAATTAACTTCAGTGGCTAGGCCTTGCCCTCCTAAACTGAGTATGATGGCAATTAAGAGCACGGCTGTAGCTGAGTTGGCTGACAGGACTGCGAGATAAGCGAGAGGTTTCTCAAACCCTCCGTGATAGTCTCAGCTGGCTAAACCCCCAAAAATTGGTTTGATGGGTCTAACCTAAGAATTTGGCTCCTTGGAGCTGCCTGTTGTTTATTGGTTTTGACAACAGTCTGCATGCTTTGCTGTATTTGCAAATTATTTTCCCAGAGTCATAAGAGGGGCCAGCAAGTAGCAAGTTTTGTAGGTCTTACTACTAAGACCAATTTAACCAAAAACAAGGGGGGAAGTATGGGAAGCTGGGGTGCTTGATGGTGGCAAATGTAGCTCAGCCCCAGATTGGAAAACGACTGGGAGCATTGCAACACACAGAACCCACTCCACACACCAGTTTTCCCGTGGGGAACCAGGCCTGCATTTCTGTAATAGCTAAAAAACTGAGAACAACAGATGTCCAGCATGTAACCTTGAAGCAGTTTCTTAGGGCCTATTCTGGGCCAATTTCTAAGAACAGAATGTGGCTAGACAATGTATCCTTATCATCTGTGCATATGTAACATTCCTTTCTCTGTTATATAAAAGTAATAATCATATAAGGCAATGATTGGCACAATGATTTACAACTTTCTTGGATGTAATCCACCTAAAGAATCACTAAAAGCCTGTTAAGGCAGGGGCAAACTGTGCTTTCTCCTCTAGAAAGTGGTCAGTTCTGTCCCCTCTTCTCCCTCCATAGGATTCTTGCAGTCACTGTGCATTTATTCACTTCATCCACAATGCCGTGGACTCTGCTGGTCAGAGGTCCATGACAACTTTTCATCATGATCTTATAAATAACCATTTAGAATCACCAGAGCAGAAATATAAACATTACAGACAAACAAAAAACAAATCATAAACCAACACCACAATACATAACACTTTCTAATTCAAATGTCTTATTTTTATTTATTTTTCAAATATTTTCTAAATTTTACTAGCAGTCAGGTTGTAGATATACAGGTGCCCCTACTTCAGCTATTGTTTTAGAGAATTTTGCCTGAGTAGGAAAAAAGTATGATTTTGCAAAGCTCTGCTATCAAAATGTTAAACTAATCCTTTGATTTTTGGAAATATCTTATCCATTGAGAGGAGAATGAAAAGAATAGAGACTCTCATTTTTTTAAGGGTGTATTTTTCAAGTTATATAGCATGCATTACCTATAATAACTTTGTCTATTGGATATGAGTAAATGTAGATATTATTGCATTGCACATTATTCATAAAATCAGAATCTTTGAGTGAAATTCCCAGGGTCAACATTTGAATCAAATATTCCATGATGTTATTAATGACCATTGCTTTAAGCATTGTTTTGAGCACTGTTTGAGAACCACTGTTTTGTTCAAAGTATTACTGAAAGCTGCATATATGTTATTAAAATAAGAGAGAATAAATGGGAAAATAAAATTGCCCCATTTAAATTTCAGATAAAATGATAATTCAGTCCTTGTTATTTTGAATTGATATAATTAAGGTAAATCAGTTGTATATTTTAATGTTTTTGTATATTCTATTTTATTTTTCTGGTGATTAAAAGTAAAACTTAAGATGTTGGCAAATCATGTTATCTTCTCCAAGAATGCAGTGAATGGTTATTCAAATTTATAAGAATTTTTACTTAAAATATATTGTATTAGCTTTCATTATTAAATAATTGTAAAATTTATTCAAATGTTTGGGGTTTGGGACGCTTATTATATTGATAAGTATTGTTTTAGGAGGATCTGAGCACTTGGGTTAAGACTGCTTTGAAGTGAGTTAAATCCTTAATTTGTCCTTCAAATAAGTTTGACATATGTATTCTTTGCCTTTGCTGGAAAAAATGCTAGCTTCATATCTAAATATATGACTTCTTATTCTTGGGCACAATGCTAGGCTACATTTCTCCCCTTCTAGTTTACTCTACTATGTCAGTATGACTACATTTTAGCTTATGGAATGCCAGCCAAGTGATATGTTCTATTTCAAATACATTAAAGTTTTTCATGCCTATAATCCCATGCTTTTTTTTTTTTTTTTTTTTGGTTAGCTCTCTGTATTAAAATCAATATCTAAGATGACCTTGCAATCCAAGTCTACAATGTGGATGACTGTGAAACAACCCAGTGTCATAAGCATCCATTAAATACTGCTAAATGAGCAAGAAATACACTTTTATTTTGCCCAAGACATATATTTAAAAGCATGTTTACTGTGCTTATTTTACTCAATATATACACAAATAGAATTATTACAAATTCATGCATCTCATAACATTTTATTTTAATTAGCCTTATTCAAACATATTTCCTAATGTTAGCAAAGTATTTTTCATAAAGATATTGAGGATAATAAAACCATATGTGGAGTTTTGCTTTACCCACAGAGGTATAGAAATCTGGAAAAAGCATCAGCCCAAAACATACAGTAAAAACAAGCTGGATGAATTGCAACTCTGCAGCTTTCCTGAACATATCAGGTTTCTGAGTTTGCAGGACAAACACTTGACATAAAATCTAAGACACTGGTGCCCACTGGGAGAAATGAAATTGGAGCCCTCACTTAACCAGGGCAGAGTCAGCTGGAAAACAGTGAGGAGAGTTCAGGTAGGGTGACTGGTGAATAAGTAGAGACTGAATGTTCACTGACAAGAAAAATATGAAGCTCCAGGAATCTGAAAATATAGGGGGAGTCCATACCCTCGTATAGCCTTTCTGTAAAATCCCACAAGGCACTCACATAGAAAAGACTGATAGAGTCCTAAAGTAATTTCCCTCATGGTGCATAACTACAGGAGGAGAAAAAGAAGCTACTGTGATAGGGACATTAAAATTCCACTGAAATACCTTTCCCATATATCCTTATAGAACAAAAGGTACCTGGTCAAAGTCAATGAAGACTGTAACTCTCAGGACACTGGTGAAAATCCAATGCAAATGAAGAAAGAGAATAGGAAATAGCACTTGTACTTAAGAAAGAGGAGAAATAGGTATTACTGAGAACTTCTGAGAGGTCATTCATACCTTGAAGCTCAGAGATACTGAGTCTACTTATATTTAATATTTAATCAGAAAGAGATAGAATATCCCCAACTTCATGCTATCGACACAACCAGGCTAGTAAATGACCAGTAACAAGTCAATTACAACAGTCTGACTCTCTCAAAGGTACAACACAAAATGAAAATGTAAAGCTGGAGGTGGAGCAGAGACTGACAACATAGGAATAAGAAACTTCAAATCCAGCACAGCCCCTACTGTATTCACTTCTGATTAAAGGCCTGGTGGAAGCAAAAGCAAGGCTATTAGTAAATATAGAAACCAATCACTTTAGTCTCTACTGTCATACACAATATGTCTGCTTTTCAACAACAATGAAAAACTGAGGCATACTAAAATTTTAAATATGTGCAAAGAAACAAAGCAATAATCAGATTTAGATTCAGATAAAATTGATGTTACAACTAGTTGAAAAAATACTCAGACTGAAGAATAGAATATTCAAATTTCTAGAAACACAAAGAAATTTTTTAAAAATGTTTAAATGTAGACACAGAAAAATGAGTCATTTCACACAGAGAAACACAGATAAGAATTATAGCAGTTATCTCTAAAAATTATATAAGCTATAAGACAGTAAATTGATATATTTACAGTGTGGAAATAAAAATTAAGAACAATCAGCATTTCAGACCCAGTGAAAATATCTTTCCAAAATGAAAGATAAATGGAGGCTTGCTCAGACAAATAAAAATTTAGGTAATTTGTTGTCGACAGGATTATACTTCAGAAATATTAAAGGCTAAGGAACATGCTGCCAGACATATACTTGACATACACAAAGAAAGAGTTTTGCAATAGAATGAATAAAAGAAAAATATGTTTTAAAATAATTTTAATGAATCTCTCGGAGACATCTGATCTCTAAAGCAAAGATGCAAATAAAAACCACAATGAGATACCATTTCACACCGGTCAGAATGGCCATCATCAACAAATCAACTAACAGCAAGTGCTGGCAAGGATGTGGAGAAAAAGGAACCCTAGTGCACTGCTGGCGGAAATACAGACTAGTGCAGCCACTGTGAAAAACAAGTGGAATTTCCTCAAAAAACTAAAAATGGAACTGCCTTTTGACCCAGCAATTCCTTTGCTAGGATTATCCTGAAGAATCCTAAAACACCAATTCAAAAGAACATATGCATCCCTATGTTCATAGCAGCACTATTTACAATAGCAAAGGGCTGAAAACAGCCTCAGTGCCCACCTGTAGATGAGTGCATCAAAAAACTGCGGTACATTTATACAATGGGATACTATGCAGCAGAAAGAGAAAAGGAACTTTTACCATTTGTGACAACATGGATGGAACTGGAGAGTATTATGTTTAGTGAAATAAGCCAGGCAGTGAAAGGCAAATACCACATGATATCATCTAATACAGGAAAGTAATGAACAACACAAATAAATGAACAAAATAGAACCAGAGGCATGTAAACAGGAGCAGACTGACAGTGACCAGGAGGAAAGAGAAAGGGGGGAGAAGAAAAAGATAAAGGGTCTAATCAAGAAATTAATATAAATGACCCATGGATATGAACAACAGGGTGGGAATTGACTGTGGGAGAAGGGGTGGACAGGGTGGGGGGTGTAATTGGGGAAAATGTGGGAAAACTGTAATAGGAAAATAATTTAAAAAATAGAATGGATAGGACAACTCTAAACAGAAGATCAACAAAAAAAAAAATCAAAGACTAAAATAACATTATAAACCTAACAAAAATTGTGGAACATTTCATTCAACAAAAGTAGAATATACATTCTTCTCAACTGCACATGGAACACTCTCTAGACTACCCTATATATTTGCCTATTAAACATGTCCCAATAGAGTTAAGAGAATTAAAATCATCTAAAGTGTACATTGCAATCAAAATAGAATAAAAATATAAATAATACCGAAGAAAAATTTTAAAAATATTCACAAGAGGTGGAAATTAAAAAACACACACACACACTCAAATTATTGATGGGACAAAAAAGAAATCACAAAAAAAAAAGAAATTAGAAAATAATTGGAAATAAATGTAAATGAAAGCACAGCATACCAATGGATTAAAATCTTTATCAAGAAATTTATATCTGTAAATTCTTCTATTTAAACAAAAATAATAATTTCAAATCAATAACTTAAATTCCACCTTAAGTACCTGTACAAAGCAGAGCAAGAACAATGAAATAATAAAGATAAAAGTGGAAATAAGTAGAGAATCCAGAACAGATAAAATCAACAAAATAAAAAGTTGGTTTGTTGGCAAGTCAACAAAATTAAAAATCTTTAATTAGATTGAAAAAATAAAAAACTTTGAATTGCTATAATCAAGAATAAAAAAGGGAATTTTCAACCAAACTTGTAGCAATTAAAAAAGAAAACTAATTATATCATAAAAAATTATGTGTCCACAAATTAGAAAGTCTAGATAAAATGGAAAAATCCCTGGAAAAACAAAAATGCTGAAAATGACTCAACAAGAATTAGAAATCTGAATTGAACTCTAATGAATGAAGGCATTGAATTAGCTATTTTTAAAGTTCCCACAAAGAAAATCCAAAGACCATTTGACTTGAGTTCTGAAGTCTACCAATAATTTAAAAAAGAAATAACATCAATCTTTTTCAAATTATTATCTTTATATCATCTATCTATCTATCTGTCATCTACCTGTCTGAAGAAAGAGAAGAAAACACTTTCTAACACATTCTGTGAGGCCAGCAATACTCTGATACCGAAGCTAGACAAAGACATCACAGGAAATAAAATTTAAAGGACAAAATTTCTTATAAATATATACACAAAAATGCTCAACAAAACATTAGCAAATCAAATCTAGCAAAAGAGTAAAAGATTATACATCCTGACAAAGTAAAATTATCTCATAGACACAAGGTTGTTTCAGCATACAAATAACAATCACTGTATTGCACCTAAGTAGAATAAAAGATAAAAAGCACATGCTTATCTCAATAGATGCAAAAATTGACAAAATTTAACAGTTTTTTATAATAATAATTTCTTAAAACACTACAAACTAATCATAGAAGTGAATTTCCTCTATCTGATAAAGGGAATCAGTGAAAAACCCACAGCTAATGTTATACTTAAAAATGAAATATTGAATGTAGGTAGGATGTATGCTCTTTCAGTTGTACTCAAAATTAAGTGTACATTCCTGTCAGGGAAGTTAGCAACAGAAAAAATAAAAAACATGTATTTTAGAAAAAATTAAGTATGATTATCTCCATCCACAGAACTATTGGAACTAATAAATAAGTTAAGCAAAGCTCTAGAATGCAAGATAAGTATGTACCCCCAATCAATTTTATTTCTATATACTAGCAGTGAACAAAACAAACAAAATAAAATTAAATAAGCAATTCTACTTATAATAATATCAAAGAGAATAAAATGCTTAGGAATAAATTTAATCATACTAGTACAATATTAGTACAGTGAAAACTATAAAACAACATTCAAATGAATTAAAGGTCTAAATAAATGAACAGACACCCCATGCTAAAGATCAGAGAAGGTTTGATATTGTTAAAATGGCAATTTTCTCCAAATTGATTTATAAAATTCAGTGTAATTCATCTCACTATTCCATTTGGATTTCTTGCAACAATTTAAAAAACTAATTCTGTAATTCACAAGTAAGTGAAGAATCCCAGAATAGCTAAAACTATCTTGAAAAAAAAGAACAATATTTGAGGGTTTACACTTCTTGATATCTACTACAAAAGCTACATTAATAAAGGATTCTGTTTTACTGGCATAAAATAGACATAGTAGTAAATGCAATACACTTAAGAGTACAGAAATAAACTTATTATGACTATGGTCAGCTAATTCTTAATAAGGATGCTAAGACAATCAAATGGGGGAAAGAATACGTTTGTTCAATAAATCATTCTGAAACAACTGGATATCCATATAATATCAAAGTTGTATTTTTATTTCATACAAGATAAATAATGTCAATGAAAGACCTACTATAAAACTCTTAGAAGAAGTATAAATCTTTGTGTTTTTGAATTAGGCAATGGGGTTCTAGGTAGGACATTTAAAATATAAGCAACACCCCTACCCCCAAAGAAAAGATAAACTGGACCTCATGCAAGTAAAAGCTTTTGGATTCAAAGGACACCATCAAGAAAAAGAATGAGACAACCCAAATGTATATAAGTCACATATCTGATGTGTCTCCTTTTCGAATATGCAAAGAACTCTTAAAACTCAACAATAAAAAGGCAAGGAACCCAATAAAAAAATTGAACAGACAATTTCCCAAAGAAGATGTACAAATGACCAACAAACTCACAAAAATTGTTCAACATCCTTAGTCATCAGGAAAATGCAAGATAAAGCCACAATAACATACCACTTTACTCCCACCATAATGGCTGCAATAAATTTAAAAAGATAAAAATTAATGACAACAACAAATATTAACAAAAATATGGGGAAATTGAAACTGATGCAATTTAAAATTTGAAATTGGAACTAGTAGGGACATAAAACAGTACAGCTGTTTTGGTAAAGAGTCTATCATCGTCGGCAGCCGTCCATCTCGAGAGACGATGGTGTAGCTTCTTAAGAGTCTATCTGCACCGCCGAGAATGGCTGTGCAGTCCGACTCGGGAGTGACACGGTATCTGTCTCCTCCCGTGTTGAATCGACATCTTGCGATGACGCTGGAGTGTCCTCTCCAGTGAAGCTGAAGCTACAGAGCCTGGGCTGGGTGATATGGAGGGTCTGCTGTTGCCCATGCAGCAGACCCCCCCTCTCTTCGCAGCTGAAGGATCCAAGGGAAAGACGGAGTCAATACAGCTTGGCTTCAGAGTCTATAGTTCCTCAATAATTGAAGCATAGATCTCCCATGTGAACCTGAAATTTTACTCTTAGGTATATACCCATAATAATTAAAAATATATATGTACTCAAAGTTCATAATAGCATAAAATCTAACTTGTTTATTAATATCCACAACACACCTCGCTCTGTTGAGACATAATAAAACTTTGAATATTTTCAGTGAGATTAAAAAAAAAAAGCCCTCTTATGACTCCTCTAGAAAATCTGCATGAGATAACAATTCTTCATTTCTTTTCTCTGCTACTCCCCTTATTTCTCCTCATGCTGGGTCTCCCCATGTCTCGCAGGAGCCCAGTGATTAGCTTTGGAAGTCACCCTAAGTTTTCAAATGAGCAAACCAATTCTCCACACGTGGTCCATGAGGCCAATCACAGAACTGAGGGTGAGCTGGTTATCCTGTGATCCATTGTGCTTGTTGGAATTCCACCGATGGCAATGAAGATGTGAAGGGAATTTGGTAAAATGCGCATCTTTTTCTCCAGGGGAAAACCTGCCCATGAATGATTTTAGAAAGCTCTTTTGCCATCTCCCTGTAGTTGGCCTTCATTTCTTTCTGATACTCTAACTGGTCTTTAATCAGATGCTCATTTACCACTACGGCCTGACAACAAGCTTCCAAAAATTGCCTGAAAACTTCTTTAAACAACTTAATTTTATTGTCAGAATATCTTTTATGTTTGTGTCATCAAAGGAAGATAAGGCATATGCTAGTGAACCAGCACTGATCTGAAAACTCACACTGCCCTGGGATTTCAGGGGTAGTTTGTCACATCCACTTCAGCTGAGGAGCACAGCTGCCCAAACTCAGCCACCTTCTTGCTCACCTCGTTAAAGACCACTTCAGTGAGGTTCAAATTGGTATGATGTTGGTACATGAGGGGTACAAGTTTATAGCAGTATTATTTATGGTAGCAAAAAAGAAATGGTAATAACCAAAAATTTCATTAACTAATAAATACATAAGCAAACATCTGTAAATAGTATGCAACCATAAAAAGGAACTAAATACTGATACTGCTATTATACACATAAATTTTGAGGACATTATGCTAAGTGAAAGAAAACAGTCACAAAGTTCACATATTGTGTAATTTTACTTATATAATGTATCCAGAAACTGGCAAATCTATGGAGACAGAAAGTGGATTAGTGTAGTGACTGCTAACATGTATGAGATTTGTGGGGGGAGGGATAAAAATGTTCAAGAATTAGGTAGTTATGATGGTTGTAAAACTCATAAATATGCTAAAAAACACTAATTGTATACTTAAATAGAGTGAATGTTATGTTATCCAAATTATATGTCAATAGAAGTAAAAAAGGGCATTGACATATTAAAAGAAAAAAGGTGGGCAAAGAAACATCATATAAACACAGAACAAGATAAAGCTGGAATTGCTATATGGATACAAGACAAAATAGACTCAGAAGAAAGAATATTATTAAACATAGATTAAATATTAAAAAATGATATATTAGTCTATTATCAGTAATACATAGAAATCTTTATATGTATTCTCCCCAAAAGAATTTCTAATATGTAAAGCAAGATATTATAGAAATGGAAGGAGAATTAAACAATAAACAAATATATTTCAGTATTTGACATTACTCTCTCATAATGAATAAAACAAGTGGGCATAACATCAGTAATGTATGGTTGTCCTGAAAATTATTATTAACCAACTTGACCTCAGTGCCCTTATAAAACACTTTACCCAACAGCAGAAAACACATTCTCGTGTGTAAGGAATATTCAACAATATATCCCATAGTTGGGCACATAAAACATTACTTTACAAATTTAAGTGAATACAAATAATACAAAGGAGGTTCTCAGACCATAACAAATTAAGAAAATTTATAAATATGAAATCCTCCAATATTTCAATATTTAGAAAACAATATATTTCTAAATAACATATTGGTAAAGAGGAAATCTCTAAAAATACAAAAATCTTTTTTGAATTGAATGACATTGAAAACACAGAACATAAAATTTCTCAGATGCACCTAAAATAGTGCTCAGTGGAAAATTTATAGCATTAAATTCTTATAGTAGTGAAGAAGAAATATCTTACTTAAATCAGGAACCTAAGTTTCCACCTTATCAATCAAATGATAAAAAAATAAATTGCATTAAAGCATGCAGAGAGAAGAAAATAACTTTAACAGCACAAAGCATTGAAATTGAAAATAGAAAATAAGAATGAAAACAAGTGTTTCTTTTATAAAAGTCAGTAAAATTGATACAACTCCAGGCAACTGAACATGATCCCAGATCCCAAAGTCATTAAAATTTTCAACAAGGGAATACTATAAACATATAAATTCAACAATTTAGATAACAGGGACCATTTCTGAATAGACAGGACTAACCAACATTCAATCAAGATAACCCTATTATGCCAAGAACATATAACTGAGAAAAGATAGTTTCTTCAATAAATGGTGTTGGGGAAGATGGATATAAATATGCAGAAGAATGAAATTGGATCCTTATTTACACTATATACAAAAATCAACTCAATATGGTTTAAAGACTTAGACATAAAACCTGAAACTATAAAATAATAAAGAAAAATACGGCAAAATAAAACCTTTTGATGTTGGTCTAGGAAATATTTTTTTTTAGATATGACCTTGAAACATAGGCAACAATAACAAAAGTGGACAAATTAGATTGCATCAAAATAAAAAGTTTCTGCAGAGCCAAAGAAGGATTCAACAGAGAAAAGAGATAACTTGTAGAATGGGAGCAAATATTTTCTAACTATGTATTTGATAAGAGGTAAATATCTAAAATATATAAGGAAGTTGAAGAACTCAACAGCAATAAAAATATAGCTGATATAAAATTAGGCAAATAAACTTGATAGACATTTCTCAAAAGAAGACATACAAATGGCCAAGAAGTACATTAAAAGGTGTTTAACTTAACTAATCATCAGGGAAATGCAAATCAAAACCACAATGAGAAATTACCTCACATCTGTAAGGATATTATTAAAAAGGCAGCAGTAACATGTGCTAGTGAGAAGAATGTGGAGAAAAGAAAACGTTTGTACACTATTGGCTGCAATGTAAATTGGTGCAGGCACTATGGAAAATTGTATGAAGGTTCCTCAAAAAATTAACAATAGAACTAAAATATGACCAAACAATCCCACTTCTGGGTATTTATCCCCTCCTGCCCCCCAAATCCCAAAACACTAGTTTGAAATATATATATACATTCCTATGCTGATTGCAGCATTATTTAAAATAGCTAAGAGATGCAAGCAATTGAAGTGTCCATCAGTTAATGAATGAATAACATGATTAAATATATATACAGTATGTGTGTGTATATACATATATATCATAGTCGTCGGCAGCCGTCCGTCTCGAGAGACGATGGTGTAGCTTCTTAAGAGTCTATCTGCACCGCCGAGAATGGCTGTGCAGTCCGACTCTGGAGTGACACGGTATCTGTCTCTTCCCGTGTTGAATCGACATCTTGCGATGTCGCTGGAGTGTCCTCTCCAGTGAAGCTGAAGCTACAGAGCCTGGGCAGGGTGATATGGAGGGTCTGCTGTTGCCCATGCAGCAGACCCCCCCTTTCTTCGCAGCTGAAGGGTCCAAGGGAAAGACGGAGTCAATACAGCTTGGCTTCAGGTGCGCCGCAGGAGTTGCCGGTGTTGACTACAATGTCAAACCGCCTTAGGGACTCCGGCTCTGTATTTTCTGTCGGGGTTTACTCCCTTAGCCTTTCCCCTGAAGAGGTATGCCGCAAGGCAGCGGAGGTTTTTTGGAATCAGAGTTTTCCTTCTCTGATGTGCCCTGACTGGAAGATCGAACCAGCGACACTTAGCTCGCAGGCCGACGCTCAATCCACTGAGCCAAACCACCCAGGGTTATACATATATATAAATTTCAAAGTTCAACCATAAAAAAAAAGATAAAATGTTTTCACCTGTGACAATATAAATGGACCTTGAGGGCATCATACTAACTGAAATTAGTCATATAGAGTGTTAGGGGAAAGACCCTGGCTATATGTGGTCAAGGCCTAAGATGCAGTCAGGCCTATTTCCAGACAGCGAGTTCTGGTTAGCTGATTCAGCACATAACCACTAATGTAATCACTTCCAGTAACTTATCCCTTTGAGTGCCAACATCGCTGTAAACAATGATGACAAATTTCCCCAAAAGTGCCAGCGTCGCTCCCAACGACTCTTTTTTCGATGGCTATAAATATAAATAAAAATGGAATAATTTGTATTTTATGTTTTGTTCTCTTTTTTTTGTACCTCAGGTTATATATCAATAAAACTTTTTCTCATGTTGGTCCAAATTTCTAATTATGCATGGCACTCAAAGGGTTATTCAACAGGTTGTGTAACCACTTGGATAGAAGCCACCTTCATGTAACAAGTGTTTAAAAACCCACTGCACTGTATAGCACGAGAGTGTACCACCAGCACTTTTGGCCACGCTGCACCAATAAAGCATGCAAAAGTTCCTGAAGCCTCCGCAGAAATGTTTCTTCACCACTGGACCAGACCCTACCTCACTATTTGGGGGTCTCGGACCCAACACAGAGAAAGACAAATACCATATGATCTCATTTATATGTGGAATCTCAGAACAATAACAACAACAAAAAACAAACAAGAAAACACAAGAACTCATAGGTAAAGAGAACAGATTGGTGGTTGCCAGAGAGAGGCAGGGATTGGGATGGGATAAATGGGTGAATATTTTTTGTTTGTTTCAATAAATTAAAGTTATAAAATAAACACAGGAGAACATAAGAGTAATAGTAAAGGAAAAATAAGTCATTTAGATAAAAAAGGGTGTCAACTTATTCTCTGAAAGTAAAGAAATATTATGTTTCTTATGATATACATATTCTTAGAGGAAGATAGGAAAATAATTAATAATTAATACCTAATGGCCTTTATTAAATGTATGGAAACAAAATATACTGTGAGGTAATAGGAAAACAAACTTTGTAATAATTTTAAATATTTTAGAATTTTGAAATATGTTAGAAAAATCATATCAATAAAGTTATTTTCAGAAGCAGTATGTTTCATTTGAAATTATGATGAGCTTATTATTTTGAAGTAGACCACCTCAAAAAGTTCTATAAAATTTCATAATAATGGCTCACAGCTCAAAAACTAATATAGAAAACATATTACATCTGATGTAATATGTTTATTTTAGAAAAGAGTAATTTAGAAAATAGATGTTTGTACAGCATCTTGATTTCTATATAAAGCAATTTATGAAAATTATCTTTAGAGCTGATCCTTCCAAAAAGAAAACAAAAGGTTAATTGTACAAGTGATGCTTTTTAAGATTGAGAGAAAAAGCAGTGTATGTTTTGAGTGATATATTTGTTGGAGAGAGATTTAACTAGTTAACATATTATTGTTCATGTCTGAGTAACATTTTATTGATAAATAAAATCAATGCTATAGGAAATTAATTTTTGTAGTGCAGGTATGTGCAGTGAAATTATATCAATAGCAAATTAAATGGAATCAATGCTCTTTTTAAATAAATAATGTCACATTTATTAATCTTAAAGTACACAAGAAAAAACAGTATATAGATTATGCCCTCTGTTTCATAGTATTAAGAAAATACAATCATAATTCAAAAAGATGGACAGTTTATTTATGAGTCTGAGCACATATACTTAGGGAGCATTTTGTTTTTATTGAATTTAAAATGAAAAAAGAAAGTTCTGCCTTATCTACTTTGTTAAGGCTGAGTCTTTCTCTGATTATAATGGTGATAAATTAATTAACACTGTCTTCACAAATATGACAATTCTAGTCTTAGTGTAGCAACATATGTAATGGGGCATAATTAAGATAATATTGGATTATGCTACCAACATGAGAAAACAGCTTTAAGTTATCTTACTTATTCAATGCACCGGTAAGGGAACAAAAGCCATATAATGTCACCTGATTCAGAGGTTTTTTTTTTTTGCATGTGTCATAATCATTCTTTTTTTAAAGCATTACCTTATTAGCTAGAGGCAAAAATGGCTGCTATGTTAATATCTCACACTCAATTCTATGAACTTCTTGGAGAATTAATTTCATTGACGTCAGTTATGATTAAGCAAAGGACTATTGATTTAGATCCCAATTATTTAAAATAATAACTCTTTAAATATCTTATGACTAATATGTTGTCCCAATTCATTACACTACAGCACTCAACTTGTGTAATAAAGATTTATTCATAAAGCACAATGAGCATCATTTTCATGCTTGCTAGTATTCAAAACTATAGATTGAGAACAATATGGTTTTACACATCTCTTTGAGGTCTCTATAATAGTGTAAATTTGTATATAATCAATATCACAGACTTATGGAGATTCTTGACTATCAATCTCAACTATGGACAGTCCATATTCTAAATCAACAAAATGTAAATTTTGGTCTATTTGTGTTTGAAACAGGTATATATTTACTAGATGAAACAGCCTCAACCAGAAATGTTTAGATATATGCCTAGAAATAATATAAGACCCTTAAACAAATCTGAAGAAATTTATTCTTTACAGTCTTTTAAATAAAACACAACATTAAAATAAAACTCTATCTCAAATGTTACCTTATCCTGGTTTAATCTCAGTAACATAGGCTAACAATGTTTGATATGCTGCTAAGAAAACAAAGTCCAATCTTATTATTAATATTAGGGTGAAATAAGAAAGAACAGTTCTACCATGCACTGGATGAAGCGTTATCCAAGATTCCCAGAAGTAACGCTCTCTATCTCCTTGGAGACTTCAACGCAAGAGTAGGAGCCGACCACATGGCCTGGCCCACCTGCCTTGGAAACTTTGGGAGAGGAAAGATCAATGAGAATGGTCAGCGACTGCTTGAGCTTTAGTGTCACCACGGCCTGTGCGTAACAAACACATTCTTCAAGTGCAAAGAGATCCACCAGGTGTCATGGAGGCACCCCCGCTCCCGCCATTGGCACCAGCTTGACCTCATCATCACCAGAAGAACGGATATTGGCAGCACCCTCCTCACCCGCAGCTACCACAGTGCAGACTGCGACACGGACCATGCCCTCGTGGTAAGCAAGGTGCGCATAATGCCGAAGAGGTTGCACCACTCCAAGATGAAGGGTCGCCCACGCATCAACACCAGTTGTGCCAGCAACCCAGTTAAGACCCAGCAATTCATCAACAAGATGGAAGATGCACTCGGCGAGGGAGTGGCGGCAGATGACATTATCGAATCCAATTGGCCACGTCTCCGCGACGCCATATACAACTCCGCCATTATTGCTTACGGGAAGAAAGAGTGGAAGAACGCTGACTGGTACGAGGCTCACTGGGAAGAAATGGAACCCGTGATCGAGGCTAAGAGGAAGGCCCTACTGGCTTACAAGGTCACGCCCACTCCCAGTACACTTCAAGCTCTACGGGCTGCCAGGAACAAAGTCCAGAAGACCGCCCGCCACTGTGCCAACACCTATTGGCTAAACCTGTGCAGAAGCATTCAGGAAGCCGCCGATATAGGCAACGCACGAGGAATGTATGAGGGTATCAAGAAGGCAACAGGCCCAATCCCCTCCAAGATCGCCCCCCTTAAGTCCAAGACAGGTGAGGTCATCACTGACCAGGAACAGCAAATGCGGCAGTGGACCGAGCACTACCTCGAGCTGTATGCAACGAAGAACACCGTAACAGACACTGCTCTTAAAGCCATCCCAGACCTACCAGTCATGGAGGAGCTAGACACCCCACCTACTGCGGCAGAGCTCGGCAAAGCCATCGACCGCCTCTCTTGCGGGAAAGCACCAGGAAGCGACGGAATCCCTCCAGAAATCCTAAAGAGCGGGAAACCAGTCCTGCTACAGCCGCTCCACCATCTACTCTGTCTCTGCTGGAAGGAGGGTTACATCCCCCAGGATATGAGAGACGCCAACATTATCACCATGTATAAGAACAAAGGAGACCGCAGCGACTGCAACAACTACCGGGGCATCTCTCTCCTCAGCGTCGTCGGCAAAGTATTCGCCCGGGTCGCTCTTGCCCGCCTGCAGACCCTTGCTTCCCGCATCTACCCAGAGTCCCAGTGTGGCTTCAGAGCTGGCCGATCAACAGTGGACATGATCTTCTCCCTACGCCAGCTGCAGGAGAAGTGTCACGAGCAGCATAAACCACTCTACCTCGCCTTTATTGACCTTACAAAGGCGTTTGATCTGGTCAGTCGAAGCGGACTCTTCAGCTTGCTACGGAAGATTGGCTGTCCACCACATCTGCTTGCTGTGGTCATGTCCTTTCACGACAACATGCACGGCACGGTGTCCTACAACGGCGCAACCTCTGAGGCCTTCCCAGTCAGCAGCGGAGTAAAGCAGGGCTGCGTCCTCGTGCCTACGCTGTTCGGAATCTTCTTCTCCATGCTCCTCCAATACGCCTTTAAGGACTGCAGCGAGGGTGTCTTCATTCACACCAGATCCGATGGCAAGCTCTACAACCTGGCCCGTCTACGAGCCAAGACCAAAGTCAAAGAGTTGTTCATCCGTGAGATGCTCTTCGCCGATGACGCAGCTTTGACATCACACTCCGAAGAGGGACTCCAGCAGCTAGTCACTTGCCTTTCCCACGCTTGCAAGGAGTTCGGACTAGCCATCAGCCTGACGAAGACGAATGTTATGGCTCAAGGCACGGGGACTCCCCCATGCATCACCATCGACGGATACACCCTGGAGGTTGTCAACGACTTCACTTACCTCGGGTCCACCATCTCGAGCTCTCTGTCAGTCGACTTGGAGGTCAACCGGAGAATCGCCAGGGCAGCCACAGTTATGGCCAGACTGAACCGGCGAGCGTGGAACAATTCCAGCCTCACTGAGAAAACCAGACTGCGCATCTACCAAGCCTGCGTACTCAGCACTCTCCTCTATGGCAGCGAGACGTGGACCACCTACGCAAGGCATGAAAGGAAACTCAACAGCTTCCACATGAGGTGCCTGCGACGCGTCCTGCATGTCGCCTGGCAGGATAAGGTCCCCAACACCGAGGTGCTGAAGCGAGCCAATATGAGCAGTTTGCATGCAGTTCTTAGCGAGAGATGCCTCAGGTGGCTCGGCCATGTCAAAAGAATGGATGCAGGCCGTATCCCCAAAGACCTCCTCTACGGCGAGCTAGCAGAAGGCAAGAGGATGACAGGGCGCCCAAAACTGCGGTTCAAAGACATCTGCAAAAAGGACATGACACAATGCTCCATCAATCTCAACACATGGGAAGTTCAAGCAGACGACCGCCTAGCCTGGAGGCTCGCGGTCAGGCAAGGTACGTCACGTGCAGAGGCTGTGCGCAACGAGGAGGCGGTCCAGAAAAGATCGAGGCAGAAGCAGCGTCAACAGCAGCAACAACGGCCATCTGCCTTCACCTGTACCAAGTGCGGCAGGGATTGTCACTCCCGAATCGGACTGCACAGCCATTCTCGGCGGTGCAGATAGACTCTAAGGAGGCTACGCCATCGTCTCTCGAGACGGACGGCTGCCGACGACGACGAGGGTGAAATAACCTTTTATTTATTTTATTTTTTGGCTACATTTCTCATTTTATTATTTGCATTATTTATACCATATCTTAAATTTTTAAAACTAAAATTTTCTACAGTAAATTATGGATACATTTTATTTTATTTTATTTTATTGTTTTTGAATTACAGTTGTCCCAATTTTCCCCCCATTGTTCTCCCTTGCCCCACCCACACCTCCACTCCTGTAGTCAATCACCACCATGTTGTCCATGTCCATGGGTCCTTTATACTTGTTCCTTGAATAGATCCTTCCCCTTCCTTCCACCAATATCCCCTTCCCCCACCCCTCTGGTCACTGTCAGTTTGTTCCATATTTCCATGTCTCTAATTCTATTTTGCTGGGTTTTGTTTTGTTTTGTTCATTAGGTTCCACTTATAGGTGAGGTTATGTGTATTTATCTTTTACCACTTGACTTAATTACTTAGCATAATACTCTCCTTACTCTCCTTTTCCATCCATGCTGTCATAAAGGGTAGTTTTTTTTTCTCTTTCTTTTGCATAGTATTCCATTGTGTAAATGTACCACAGTTCTTTAAGCAGTGTATAGATTCAATGCAATCCCTATTAAAGTACCTATGAAATATTTCACAGATATAGAACAAATATTTCAAAAATTTATATAGAACCATAAATGACTCTGAATAGCCTCAGCAATTTTGAGAAAGAAGAACAAAGTAGGAGGGATTACAAGGCCACTGTGTAATCAAAACAATATGGTACTGTCATAAGAACAGACACATAGATCAATGAAACAAAATAGAAAGCCCAGAAATAAACACAAATCTCTTCAGTCAATTAATATTATTAATATTTGACAATGGGAGCAGGAACATAAAATTGAGTAAAAATAGCCTCTTCAATAAATGGTGTTGGGAGACCTGGACAGGTACATTAAAAAAATGAAACTAGAACACCAATTTACACCATACACCAAAATAAACACAAGATGGATAAAAGACTTAAATGTAAGCTGTGACACCATAAAAGTCCTAGAGGAAAACATAAGCAGTAAAATTTTAGAGATCCCACATAGCAATATTTTAGCTGATATATTTCTTAGGGCAGTGGTTCTCAACCTTCCTAATGCTGAGACCCTTTAATATAGTTCCTCATGTTGTGGTGACCTCCAACCATAAAATTGTTTTTGTTGCTACTTCATAACTGTAATTTTTCTGCTGTTATAAATCGTAATGTAAATATCTGATATGTAGGATGTGTTTTCATTGTTACAAATTGAACATAATTAAAGCATAGTGATTAATCATAAAAACAATATGTAATTATATATGTGTTTTTTGATGGTCTTAAGCAACCCCTGTGAAAGGATCGTTCGATCCCCAAAGGGGTCAGGACCCACAGGTTGAGAACCGCTGTCCTAGGGCAAGGAAAGAATAAGCAAATGAAACTACATCAAACTAAAAAGCTTCTGCATGGCTAAAGAAAACATTGTCAGAATGAAAAGGGGACCAACTATATGGAAAAATATTTGCCAATGATATCTTGGATAAGGATTTGATCTCCAAGATATTTAAAAAACTCATAGGACTCAACACCAGGAAGACAAAAATTTCAATTAAAAAATCGAGAGAGAACCTGAACAGACACTTCTCCAAGGAGGACATACAGATGTCCCATGGACATATGAAAGGATGCTCAACATAACTAGACATAAGAGAGATAGACATCAAAGCCATACTGAGGTACCACCTCACACCTGTCAGAATGGCCATCATTCAACAAACAAGTGTTGGTGAAGATGTAGAGAAAAAGGAACCCTAGTGCACTGTTGGTGGGGATGCAGATTGGTGCAGCCACTGTGGAAAACAGTATGAACTTTGCTCAAGAAACTAAAAATGGAACTGCCTTTTGATCCAGTGAACACACTGCTGGTATTGTTACCAAACAGCAATTTGGGGTCTTGCTGACTGTCGCCACTCACTAGGCAAAAATTTCAGAGGCAAAGATTTGATAATAAAGTAAAGAAGTCTTTATTCAAAAGCAGTTACTTAAGTCTAGCAAGTCACAGCTTTAATTATTTAAGCCTGTCAATTAAGGGTAAATTCTAAAACCTTGGTTCTTCCATCCCCCCCCATTAGTGTCTATAGGGTTAGTTTACAAACTAAAACAACATAATACACACATATTACACAGTGTTGGAAGAATGATGAGCTTCCGCCTCAGAGCCTTTCCCCTCTAGTAGATCCAAAGAATAACCCTGCTAACCTCTACCAGGCCAGCCCAATCCTAGGCTGTGCCTAGAATTCCTTTCCATAAAAGATACCATCCTTTGGAAAATAGAGGCAGCTGCAACACCATCATCCAGGCATCCTTAAAGGAGAAGAGCCTTAGAGCAAGTATGAGAGCCCAAGCCATGAGCCAGAGCCTGAGAGAGAGCCAGATCAGAAGACAGAAAATCTCAGAAAAGTTCCTTCTGGCGCCCCTCCTACTTCTCCCCAGCGATCTTAATCAGGTCTCCCTATATCGGTATTATATCCTGTGAATTCTAAAACACCGATTCAAAAGAACCTATACACCCCACTGTTCATAGCAGCATTATTTACAATAGCCTAGTGCTGGAAACAGCCTAAGTGCTTATCAGTAAATGAGTGAATTAAATAACTTTAAAAAAACTTCTTATTACATTGAAATAATAAATAAACCTCAAATCACAGTAGCTTCAAACAACACAGATCTAGTTCTTTCTTATTCTACTTGTATCCTGAAGCTTGCCTAGGAGTCTACCGCATTTTGCTTCCCTAAGTAAAAAATAAAATTTGACTACTTATAATAACTATAACCAGTTATACACGAGATTTTTTCCCCCATCTTCTCAGTTAACTTATCATCATCTTACAACTTTTCCTTATTTTCTGCTTTCAAGCTACAACCATTTCTTTAGAATATGTGCAGGTTGTGAATAAAATAAAATAGACCTATTTACCAATCATCTGCCATTAATTTTCTGCCATTGAAGAGTGACCATTTATAAAGCTACAGTTTTCTAAATAATCAGCACTATTCTTCCTGAAGTTGCCAAAAGCAGCCTTTGAATTCAAAGACCATCTAGCAAAATCTTGCTTAGCTGTGAAAATAAGCCTTAGGATGCTCCACCAAGCATACAGCCAACTAGCTAAATCATTTACTATAATCCACAACAAAGAGACTTTTAAATAGAAAAGTAACTGAGTTGGAAACTTTTCCTTATGAGCAATAGTAGCAGCAAGGCAAAGACAAATAAATAAAAGAATAGACACACTAGTTCATAGAATCAAAGTAGTGAGGACATTGTGATGTGTAACAATGCAGCACTAGTGCTCAATTGCAAAGTGTATTTTAGAATATTAACAGAAAATATTATCTAACAGCTACTGATGTGCTACTTTACTAGTAGTAAGAATTATTGAAATAATTGAAAATGACTGCACAAATAGTAACTTATACACTGAAATGCCTAAGCATGAAGCTTTCTTCCTTGTGTAGATCTGCCATAAAATTGATACAAAACTGATTTTCATAGTTGACAGATTACATTAGAGAAAGAAAGCTACATTTCCATTTTCAGCAAATGTACCATATAAAAATCATGATATACCCTGAAAGTACAAATAATGGCTATTATGGGTTAGTAAAATAAATTCTATTATAATAAATAAATAAATAAACAAATACGTTTGTAGTCACCTTTGTTACCCTATTATTTGTGAGTAGAGGAAAAAAATTATGGCATCATGCAAAATGACACAATAGATTAATTAAAAGAGATACATTCACTCTTGGGAATGGACCATAAAACAGTGACTAAGAGACAGATTTGGAATCAGAAAGCCTATATTTAAAGTCACAGGTTTTCTACTAACTAGGGAGCTATTTCATGTAAGTGACTCCACTTCTCCAAGCCTCATGGTCTTTATCTGGTTTATTGTGGTTGAGTATTTAGGAAAATACTGTAAATATAAAGCTAGCAACTTGAGAAGTCAGTGGTATTTGTAATATAATAGTATGACAGAATGACACTGTTGAATTAGCAGCGCAACAGTGAGCTAGCTCACTGCCACAACTGCTGAAGTAAGAAAGTCCAATCTGGTATGGAGGTCTTATCTAAGAAGGCAGTGTGGGAAGTTTTATCATGATTTTTAGATAAAAGCTGAAATTAAATTTGGAAAACTGTTCATAAAGAACTGAGTGAAGTGGTTGGATAATAATAAAATCAGCTAAATCTCAGAGATAAAAAGGAAGTGATTATAGAGGTTTGTTTTTTTCCCAATTTTCTTTATTTAATTTTAAAGAGAGGGAAAGGGAGGGAGACAAAGAGAGAGAGAATTATTAATGTGCAAGAGAGACACCAATTTGTTGCCTCCTGCACATCCCCAACTGGGGACCTGGACCACAATCTAGGCATGTGCCCTGACTAGGAGTCAAACCGATGACTTTTTGCTTTGTGGGGTGAAACCCAATCTGCTAAGATACCCAGTCAGGGATACAGAGCTCTATCTTATTAATCTTTTGGAAGGGCTCAGCTTTAGATAAAATATTGAATCAAAAAAAGCAAAACTGACACTTCTTAAATGTCTAGAAGAGATTGTAGTCAGAAGAACAGGCACAAGGCAAGGAGGCTAAATTACCTCTGAATTCACTGGGCAAATGAGCAGCATTATATTTCCAGGTCACACTGCATAATCTGGAAGAGTTGCTATAAGAGAGAGAATGGTTCATTTTGTAAGTACTGACATGATTACCCATATCTGGGACAAGACTGTGAACAGCAAGATAAATGATAAATCAGACCTCTGCTTTTCAAAATTCTTAACTCCAAAATTTCTTTTAGAATACTCACTTTTATCTCTTCTCCAAACTGACAATATGACAGTGTAACTAAAATAACTTACTTTATATGAAAAATGATATATTTAAGACGTAGGTAACATTTGTATTATTAAGTTTCCTATTATGTTAGAAATTTATAGGATTTGACCTTGTAAATCTGTTCTGAATAAGCTCTAATTTAAAAATCCAGCTTGTCAGTTTTTCTTTATTCACTTCATCAACTACAAATCAAAATCAAGACATAGATTCTCCCCTTCATCTGAGATCCCAATTACTACTCATTCTCTCATTCAAAGTGAACATGATTGTGATGCTTAGCAATCTCAGTAATTATCATGCAGAAGGGAAGGTGAGTTATTTTGAGATGCTCCTTAGAAAAGACAAAAATTTGTAATATATGCCTCATATCATTCTGAGAATTTTAAAATATTAGAACAATTTTTTTCAAACCTAGAGGTAGGAAAGTTGTGTTTTTGAAATTCAAAAGAACAATATTTTTGAGGTGTTTGATGGTTAGTGTAGGCATTATGCTGGCTAAACAAATCATTGCAAAACTATGATATCACACATTTTAAATGCTACAAACATGAATTGCAATCACACACCAGTTTTTAAGAGAAGTTCAAGATAAAAGCAATATTTTTTACCATTTTTACTTCTTTAATACTGTACTAATAATGTTTCCAACACAATCATTGTTTTCTCAATGTGCAAACTTTAAGACGTAATAGTACCATCAGTGTATTCTTAATCTTAGTCCCTACTAGTCAATAAATTAGGCATTACTTATCATGTCTTATTCTATGTGACATTTTTTTCTTTAAATCCTAAGTAATACATGTTGTTTATTATTAAAAATGACTGACTCTTCTACTTGGAATGGCATTTGCATAGCGAGACTCTTATGGAAGATATTGATGTCGTAGAATGCCTTTCCAGAATTAGTCCCATGATAATATATTTGCCTGCTATAGAATACCATTTTAGGAATATATCACAACATGCTACTGACAATATTAAGAAGAAGTTGGGGGCCAGGAGAGGAAGAAAAGTAAACAAACACACATCCACACACACAGGTATATTTAAACAATCATTAACAATTTCCCTATTGCACTTTACTATACTAGTTCAATCTCTAACTCAATTTGAAGTCATTTGTGTTTTCATTATTAAAAATTTTTAAACTATTAAATTTGAATCAATTGCATACCTACATGCACCTATCATAGCATCAGCTGCCATATACTTTGCTTTCCTTTCAATTTCCATGCATAATCCTTTCTGTGCTCCTGGGTAAATCCAGTCCTCTATGTGTGAATATATTACATTTTTTGTCACCTATTTGAGGACATCAAGATATGACACCAACAATTTTAAAGTATATTTTATCATCTCTTTTACCTTTTTTACCTATCCACATGAAAACACAGTACTGTCTATGATTTTAAAGAGCCAGTAGACAAACAACAAACCAGAAACTTCTCTAGATAATTACCCTTTTCAACTTCGGTCTTAGCTCCCTATTTTAAGTCAAAGCAACAGTCCGCAAAAGTATTATTTTCTACTCACATTCTATATTTCATCTTACCTTTTCTTGACCCCCTTGGTGGTGGTCTTCACAATACTAAATCTAATGGGCAAATATCAGTACTTTTATTAGTGAACTATCAGCAGCATTTTGCTTTCTTTGTTAGAAATGTATTTTTGTTTTCTACAACAGAACATATTTTTACTCTTGGTTTCCTCCTAGTTTATCACCTTAAATTTGAAGTTCTCCAGGCCACATTCCTCAAAGATTTTCTTTTTTACCCATAGTCACTCATTTGGTTATCTCTTTCAGAGCCATTACTTAAACCACTAATTGGATAATAAATATTTGTACATTTATATCTCCAGTATTGATTTCTCTGAGGTGCTAATTTCACAACCATCACAGAGTGAAAAATGCTGTTCATGGGTTAGAAGGAAAGAGGACTAAAAACTTAGCACTGAATATACTAAGAGGAAGTATTCATATATGTGATTTTAGTATAGAGGTAGGGTTGAAATCCTGTTAAGATTAGGTTCAAAAGAAAACAGGAGGAAAAGAATTGGAGAGAATAGGCACTGAGAAATATTTCAAAAAGTTTTTCTATAAAGTGAAGTAGAGAAATAGTATTATACTTGCAAAATATTTTTATGATGAGAAATAATACAAGACAGTGCCCAGTGCAGATGTGGAATTGACAGATATTTTGACTTAATGAATTGTGTGGTTTACAAATTAGAAGAAACACCCGAAGGTTAAATATACAAGATATGTTTGTCAAAATCAAGGAATTATATTTAAATTCTTCACAAACACTAACGAGAAATGCAGAAATAATTTCCAGAAGAAAATATAATGGAACTTTCATTCTCAAACATCTTGGTTCTGAAATTATTCTATTCTTGGCAAAGTTGTTCATGGAAAAAAAATGTATCAACTGTCTAACTTAAACATCAGTTCTTGATTCTTGATCAGATAACCCTTTCATGTTGATACATGTATGATCAGTCACGTGTGTCTCAGGTGACAGACAAAGGAGTTTCGGTTTTCAAACAAATTGTTTCTTGAACAATTTTCTACAATGAAGTTCAAGAACTGAGGTTCCACTCTAATTTGATGTTATTAGGTATGGCTTTGCTCTGCAGATATGTTTGTTTGTTTGTTTGTTTGTTTCAATTAGAATTTAATTTAATTTTTTAATTTTATTTTTTGGTTTTTCAATTACAGTTGTCCCATTTTTCCCCCACCCAGCCCACCCCTTCTCCCACAATCACATCCATCCCCACTGTCCATGTCCATAAGTCATTTATACATGTTCTTTCATTAAACCCTTCCATTACTTACCCCCCTTCTCTCCCTCCCCATCCCCTTCCCCCTAATAACTGTATTCTGTTCCTTGTTCTACTTAGTTCATTTGTTTGTGTTGTTCCTTAGTTTCCTGTATTCAGTGATATCATATGGTATTTTTCTTTCTTTGTCTGGCTTATTTAACTGCAGATATAAGTTTAATTGAATAAACTAGGATGATGAGACAAAAATATTGAGCATTTATCTTTTTTTATAAAACAAATTTATAAAATACTGATAGAAAATATTTACCAAAAATAGTACAAATTATTCTTTAGAAACAATGCCATTGCATTTCTGCTTCGCCCTTTTAAATGTTATTTTAATCTGTATAATTTTAAAAATGTTTTACTCATTTTATATGTGTTTTTCTTCTGTCTATTACCAAGATTTTAATAAATTCCATAATTTCTTTAGGTTTTTAAAAAATGGTATCTTTTTTATATTTTTGATAAAAAGTTGTATTTATCATTATAGACATATGTGTGTTTTTTAAATGGAATCTTTACACAGTAGAATACTATGCAACAGAAAGAAAGAAGAAACCCGTACCTTTCATGATAGCATGGATAGAACTGAAGACTATTATGCCAAGCTAAATAAGCCAAGCTACAAAAGACAAATATCATATGATCTCACTTATAAGAGGAACTTAATGAACAAAACGAACAAATGAACAAAGTAGAATTGGAGGCATGGAAACAAGGAACAAACTGACAGCAGCCAGAAGGGAAGGGGCAGGGAGGAAAGGGGAAAAAGAAGGGGAAGGGCTTAGTAAAGCAACAGATATAAAGGACCAATGGACATGGACAACAGGGTCGAGATTGACTGTGGGAATGAGGGGTGGGTGGGAAAGGGGGAAACAATGCAGGAAAATTAGGACAACTGTGATAGAACAACAATAAAAAATTATTAAAGTCCATGCTACTTCTCCCTCAAAAAATAAAATAAAATAAAATGGAGTCTAATGAATTAAATGAACAAACAAAATGGAAACAAACTCATAGAGAACAGATTGACAGCTCTCAGAGTAGAGGAGGTTTGTAGGGCTGGGTGACAAAGGGGAAGGGATTAAGCAAAAACAAAAAACTCATACAGACAACAGTATGATGATTACCAGAGTTAAAAGGGTGTGAGGGGAGGTAGAAAGGGATATAGGAGGATAAATGGTGATGGAAGGAGACTTGATGGCGTGGTGAACACATAATGCAACATACAAAGAACTATATTAAAGAATTATAACCCTGAAACTTATATAATTTTGTCAACCAATGTCATCCCAATGAACTCAATAAAAAGAGAAAAATAATGTAATATAAAACAACAAATAATGATGGACATGACATTTGGACTATATAGGAATAAAAAGAAAGAGTTTATATAAAATAATCTAGTTAGCAGAAGGTACTACTATCCTCTTACTGCTCTTACACAATAATAAATTGTATAACATAACTTTGAGAAATTGCTTTCATATATATAATCTTAATTGATCTTCAAAGTAATTCAGTCAACTAGATTTTAATATTGATTTTATACAGCATATTTTCAGTCTTTTTAGTCACAAAGTTAGTATGTTTGGAATCAAATGCAAATCTTTTAACCTCAGAATTATTTTTGCTAATATTATTAAAAATTAAGTGCCTTTATCTGGATTAGAAAGTTTCAAAGTTTCATAGTAAGAACTTGTCATGGTTTCCCTTTTAATATTTTTTTCTTGTATCCTTAACTACTATATCTCATTATGTATAATATTTCTAAGAATTTCAAAGAGCTCACAAGTTATTACAGAAAATCGAGATTTTACAAAAGGGAAAAACAGGCACAAAGTGTTTATCTGCATTAAACTCATCCAGAATCTGGCAATTAGACAATCTAGACTTAAATTACTTTAAATTTGTTTCAACATGAATGTGACATTTGAGTGATAAAACATACTTTTATTTTAAATTACTCATTGGGACTAAGATAATATTTTCAGGAACAAAATGAACAAGCAAGTATTTTTGAATTAACAAAATTAAAATTTAAACTACCAACAATTAAATTTTTTTTATTAAACAAAGTCGTTTCTAGAGTCAAGCTTATTTTAAATGTCATTCCATCTTATATATGCCTGAGTTTTTGTAAAATTCAGTGCATTTAATATCTCTAGAATCAATGCAATTGAAAGTTGTTTAGTTTCAAAAATATTATCAATGCATGAATACGTTATTAAATATATTTTAGACATATTAAATTAAAATATTGAGAATAACATTAATGACTAAATAACAAGGCTGTATTTCAAAGTTTTGATGATCTTTATATAACTTAACATCTTCCAACATTTAACCAACAACAGTGTTAATGGCTTTTCACAGTTGACCAATCTTTTTTTTAAATTTTTTATTTACTTATTGTTTTTCTATTACAGTTGTCCTATTTTTCCCTCATTGCTCCTCCCACACCCTGCCCACCTCTTCTCCCAGTCAATTCCCCAACCCAGTTGTCCATGTCCATGGGTCATTTATATTAGTTCCTTAACTAGACCTTTCACCTTCTTACCCTTGTTCTCTCCCTGCCCCACCCCCCACCCCAGTCACTGTCAGCCTGCTCCTTGTTTACATGCTTCTGCTTCAGTTTTGTTCTTTTTTGTGTGTGTTATTCAGTAGTTTCCTGTATTAGGTGATATCATATGGTGTTTGTCTTTTGTTGCCTGGCTCATTTTACTAAGCATAATTCTCTCTAATTCCATCCATTTTGTCGCAAATGGTAGAAGTTCCTTCTTTCTTTGTGCTGCATGGTATTCCATTGTATAAAAGTACCACAGTTTTTTGATCCACTCATCTACAGTTGGGCACTTTGGTTGTTTCCAGCACTTGACTATTGTAAATAGCACTGCTATGAAAATTGGGGTGGCACAGTTTCTTTTGAATTGGTGTTTCAGGATTTTTTTGGTAAGTCCTAGCAGTGGATTCACTGGGTGAAAAGGCAGTCCCATTTTTTATTTTTTTGAAGAAATGCCATACTGTTTTCCATAGTGCCTGCATCAGTCTGCATTCCTACCAACAGTGCAGTAGGGTTCCTGTTTCTCTACATCCTCACCAGCACTTGTTGTTAGTTGAATTGTTGATGATGGCCATTCTGACTTGTGTGAAGTGGTATCTCATTGTGGTTTTTATTTGCATCTCTCTGATGGCTAGTGATGCTGAGCATTCTTTCAATGCCTATGGACCCTCTGTATGTCCTTTTGGAGAAGTGTTTGTTCAGGTCAGTTGCCCATTTTTTAATTGGATTGCCTGTCTTCTTGGTGTTGAGACATATAAGTTCTTTATATATTTTGGAGATCCATCCTTTGTCTGAGGTATCTTTGGCAAATATGTTTTCCCATACAGTTGGTTCCCCTTTCTTCTTGCTGATATTTTCCTTTGCTGAGCAGAAACTTTAGTTTGATGTAGTCCCATTTATTTATTCTTTCCTTTATTTCCCTTGCCTTAGGCAATATATTGGTGAAAATATTGCTATGTGGAATATGGGATATCTGAAATTTTCCTGTCTATATTTTTCTTTAGAACTTTTATGGTGTCACAGCTCACATTTAAGCCTTTGATCCAACTTGAGTTCATTCTGGTGTATGGTGAAAGTTCGTAGTTTAGTTTCAGTTTTTTGCATGTCTCTGTCTAGTTCTCCCAGAATAATTTGTTGAAGGGGCTCATTTCATTCCATTTGATGTTCCTTCCCCCTTTGTCAAATATTAGTTTCCCATATAGACCTGGGATTATTTCTGGGCTCTCTATTCTGTTCCATTAATCTATATGTCTGTTCTTATGCCAGTACTAGACTGTTCTGATTACAGTGGCTTTGTCGTATAGTTTGATATCAGGTATTGTGATCCCTCCTACTGTGTTCTTCAACTTCAAGATCGCTATGCCTATTTAGGGTCTTTTTTGTTCCATATAAATTCTTGAAATATTTGTTCTAGGTCTGTGATATATGTAATTGGTATTTTATTAGGGATTGCACTGAATCTGTAAATTGCTTTGGGTGGTATGGACATTTTAATGATGTTGATTTTCTCCATTCATGACTATGCTAAGTGCTTCCATTTATTTGTATCTTCCTTAATTTCCTTCTTTAGTATTCTGTCGTCTTCTGAGTACAGGTCTTATACCTCTTTGGTTAAGTTTATTCCTAAGTACTTTATTTTTCTTGTTGCTATAGTAAATGGAATTTTTTTCTAGTTTTTATCACTGATATTTATTGTTCATGTACAGAAATACCTTTGATTTCTAAATATTTACTGTCAAATACATTTATTAGGTCTAGTAGTTTTTTGGTGGTTTCATAGGGTTTTCTATGTACACTATCATATCATCTGCAAATAATGACAGTTTTACTTCCTCTTTTCCAATTTGAATGCCTTTTATTTCTTTTTCTTCTCTGATTGCTGTGGCTAGAACTTCCAACACTATGTTGAATAGGAGTGGAGAGAGTGGACATCCTTGTCTTGTTCCTCATCTTAGGGGTAATGCTATTTGTTTTTGCCCATTGAGTATGATATTGGTTTCAGGTTTCTTTTATATGGCCTTTATTATGTTGAGGTATGCTCCCTCTATTCTTATTTTGCTGAGTTTCTTCACCATAAACGGGTGTTGTACTTTATCAATACTTTTTCATCATCTATTGATATGATCATGTGATTTTTGTCTTTCTTTTTTTTTATGTGGCATATTATATTTATTGATTTGTGAATATTAAACCATCCTTGCATCCCTGGGATGAATCCCACTTGATCATGGTGTATGATCTTTTTAATGTGTTGCTAGATCTGGTTTGCCAATTTTTTGTTGAGAATTTTAGCATCTATATTTATCAGTGATACTGGCCTGTAGTTTTCTTTCTTTGTTGTGTCTTGGCTTGGTTTTGGAGTTAGGGTAATACTGGCCTTACAGAAAGATTTTGGAGTCTTCCTTCTTGGATTTTTAAAAATAGTTTGAGAAGGATAGAATTTAATACTATCCTAACTGTTTTGTAAAATTCACCTATGAAGCCTTTGGTTCAGGGCTTTTGTGTGCCAGGAGTTTTTTTATTACTGCTTCTATTTCACTAGTTGTTATTGGTCTATTCTGGCTTTCTCCTTCTTCTTGATTCAGTTTTGGAAGTTATATGTTCCCATAAATTTGTTCATTTCATCTAGGTGGCCAAATTTCTTGTCATACTGGTTTTCATAGTAATTTCTTACAATTCTTTGTATTTCTGTGGTATTGGTTGTGATTTCTCCTTTTCATTTCTGATTTTGTTTATATGAGTTCTTTCTCTTTTCTTGATGAGCCTGGTTAAAGGCTTGTTGGTTTTGTTTATGTTTTCAAAGAACCAGCTCCTAGTTTTATTTATCTTTTGAATTGTTTGTTTTGTCTCTATGTCATTTAATTCTGCTCTGATCTTGATGATTACCTTCCTTCTACTCACTCTGGACTTTGTTTATTGTTGTTCCACTAGTTCTTGTAACTGTAGGGTTAGATTTTTTTATTAGCGAATCTTCTATTCTTTTTAGGTAGGCCTATATAGCTATGAACTTTCCTCTCAAGACTGCTTTTGCTGTGTTCCATATGTTTTGGGTTGTTGTGTGTTTATTATCATTTGTTTCCAGAAAGTTTTTGATTTATTTCTTGATGACATTTTTAACCCATTGATTATTTAATAGCATGGTGTTTAGTCTCCATGAGTTTGAATGTTTTTGAGTTATTTTTCTTGAGGTTGGTTTCCATTTTCAAGCCATACCGATCTGAGAAGATGCTTGATATAATTTCAATTTTCTTGAATTTGTTGAGGCTTGTTTTGTTTCCTACCATGTGGTCTACCTTTGAAAATTTTCCATATGTACTTGAAAAGACAGTATATTTTGCTTCTTTGGGGTGAAAAATTCTATATATATATCAATTAAGTCCATTTGACCTATAGTATTGTTCAATGCCTCAATATCCTTGGTGTTTCTTTACTTCAAAGACCTGTTCATTGTTGACATTGGGGTGTTAAAGTCCCCTACTATGAGTGTATTGCTGTTGATATCCTTTTTGTAGTCTTCCAAGATTTTTCTTGTATATTTGGGTGCTCTTTTGTTGGGTGCAGATATGTTTACAAGGGTTATATCTCTTGATAGATTTTTCCCTTAAGTATTATTAAATGTCCTTCCTGGTCTCTTTTTATGGCCTTTGTTGTAAAATCTATTTTGTATGATATAAATATTGCTACCCCAACTTTATTTTCATATCAATTTTCTTGAAATACTTTTTTCCGCCCCTTCATTTTCAGTCTGTGTAGATCTTTTGTTCTGAGGTGGGTCTCCTGTAGACAGCATATATGTGGGTCATATTTTTGTGTCCATTCTGCTACCCTATGTCTATTGATTGGATCATTTAATCCATTTATATTGAAGGTTATTATTGACAGGTATTTATGTATTTTGTCTTTTTCCCTTGTACCTGTGTTCCTCTCCCTGTCTCTTTTTCTTCTTATAGCATTCCCTTTAGCATTTCTTGCAATGCTGGGCTTGGTGGAGATGTATTCTTTTAGTCTTTCTTTGTCTGGGAAATTCCTTATTACATCTTCTATTTTGAAGGAGAGCCTTGCTGGGTAGAGTGTTCTTGGTCATAGTCCTTTGTTTTTTGTAGCTTGAAATATTTTTTGCCATTCCCTTTTGGCTTCTAGTGTTTCTGTTGCAAAATCATCTTATAGCCTTATCCAGGCTCCCTTGTTTGTTATTTGCTGTTTTTCTTCTGTTGCCTTTAGGATTCTCTCTTTGTCTTTGAATATTGCCATTTTAATTATGACGTGCCTTGTAGTGGGCCTCCTTGGATTCATCTTTATTGGGACTTCATATGCTCCCTGTATCTGTGAGGCTTTTTCTCTCCTCATATTTGGGGAGTTTTCAGTCATTATTTTTTCAATTAGGTTTTCTATCTCTTGCTCTTCTTCTTCTCCTTCAGGTATCTATATGATGAGGATATTGTGTTTTGTGTTATCCTGCAGCTCTCTTAAACCCTATTCATTTTTTAGTCTTTTTTCCTTTTGTTGCACTGTTTGGAAATTTTTTTCTATGTTGTCCTCTAACTCACTGATCCAATCCTTTGTTTCATTTAGCCTGCTTTTAATTTTTTCTATTCTATTCTTCAGTTCAGAAATTGTATTCTTCATTTCTTCCTGGCGCTTATTGATAGTGTCTATGTCATTTTTAATGGTGGTGTAGTTCTGAGTAAGTTCCTTGTAGCTTCCCTGGAGTTCTTTGTAGTTTCCCTGGAGTTTGTTGTAGGTTTCTCTGATTCTGTTGAATTCATTGAGCTTCCTTATTACCACTGTTTTGAATTCCATGCCTGATAGTTTGCTTGCTTCTATTTCATCTATATCTCCTTCTTTGAATTCCTCCTTTCCTTTCAATGGGATGTTGTTCTTCATCTCCCATTTTTATGTGGCTGTTCTTGTTTGTTTCTGCTTCTTAGATTGATCTGCTTTAACTTCTTGCTTTTGTATTGTGAATTTCTGTGGCAGAAGTTCTCTGGGATTCAGTGGTGCAGACTTCTTGATCTCCTGAACTTGATGCTCTTGAGATGTCTTTTATGCCTTTTATTTGGGCTGTCTGAAAGGATTTTTTTTTTTTTTTTGCTTGCTGTTGTGTTGCTCTTTGGTGGGTCCTTCCCTTCATCTAGCTTACTGTGTCACTCTGCAAACAGTTGTTGAGCTTCTGCTAAAACAAAGCCTTCTGCCAAGAAAAGAATCTCACACCCATAAATATATCCTCCACCCTGAATCACAGGATCAATTGTTAATCAGCTAGTATTATTAAGGATGCAATGAGACTGAAACTAATATAAGAAATGAAAAATAAGGGTTGACTAACTGAAAGAAAAATAATTTTTGAGAGAGGAAGGGGAGGAGCAATAATAGTAGTGAGTAGGAACAAGGCAATGAGAGAAAGATAGTATCATTTATATCATTCATTAAAAATGGAGAGATGAAGGTGGAATGAATTAAGAAAGGGGAAGCATGTAGTATTAGGTTTAAACAGAAGTTGTAAAAATATATATATATATATAGTGTGTGTGTGAGAGAGAGAGAATCAACACACACACACACACAGAAAAAATAAGAAGAAAAATGAATAATAAAGAAAGAAATAATAACTCCCAAATTAGAGAACAAATTTTACCACATCACTAACAGTAACCTATGAGCTAAGATTAATGTAGGTAAGATGGAAGTAGGAGGTAAATAAGAAAGAAACTTAACAGACATCTGGAGGAAAGGGGAGTGATTTTGAGATGATACAGGGACCAGGAATACTTAGAGTGAGGAATGAAAATCAGGCTAAGATAGGGAAAGTTTCAAATTTAGAGTGAAAGAAGGAAAGGGCTGGAGGAAGGCACAAATGGATTAGGAGAGAGGAACTATAAGATCTGAGATTTGAAATATCAGAATAGTGAAGATCTATGAATAAAGTTGTAGGAATGTCACAGATTGGTCAAGGTGTGGATAGAGTAAGTGTATTTTATGATTTTAAAAAGAAGAGGCTGGAGAGGTAAGAAAAGATGAGTGCTGTTTGGAAATGAGTGATAGTAGGAGAAAATATAGAATTTAAAACAAAGGTAAGAGGAGGACATCAAATGGTAAAAGTGGTTGAGAAAAGGGAGGAGCAAAACATGAGATTTAAAAGAAACTATAACATAAAGACTATTTACTTATAATGCATAGACTGGAGGACAAAGAATGACTATTTAAAGGATATGTATGAGAAGGTCACAGTGGAATTTGTCTCTGTAGTTTCTGTATTTTTTCCACTTTCTTCTCTTTCTGAAACTGCCCTGTTGACTTCAGCTTGTGTCCAAATCTGAATCTAGGCAGTCTAAACTTAACTATCTGCTCTTCTGCAATGGTCTCTATCTTTAGCTGTTTACTCTAGTCACTCTGTAATCTTCAGTCAGGCTTAAGCACTATGGGGCAGGGCCGAGTACTTTCTTCAAGTGGGGCTACTGCTTCCCCTCTAGCAGTTGCCAATGGGAGGGGAGCCAGCTCCCCAAATGGTTTCTCCTACAGCTCTCAAGGTCTCCAGTCCGCCTCTTGCCCCCACTGAAGCCTGGAGCAAGTGTAAGCGTGAGCTCTCCCTAAGAATCTCGCTGCTTTTCCAGCTGTTCCTCCTGGGTTGGCAAAAACAAAAACAAAAAAATGTTGCTTTATGCCTTTTAGAGCCTCTGGGAGGGGAGCGATATCCCCAAATGATTTCTTCCACAGCACTCAAAGTCCACCTCATAGCCTGGTCGGAGAAAACAAACAAACAGACAAACAAACAAAAAAGCTGCTTTATGCTTCTTAGAGCCAGACTCCTCCTGGATTACTCTCAGCTCTGCCAGTGTGCCCAGCCTGAGTTTCAGTCCCCAAACATCTCAGGGAAAACCTTCTGGTTCAGACCAATCTTTTATTGCAAATCTTCACCACATTAATATTTATTAATATTTTTGAATGGTAAGAATTTTAGCTACTTTTAAAAATGTTTTTATATCATTTAAAGTTATACATTTATACTATTTTATCTGGTCCTCATTTAATAAAAATAAGAATTTCAAGAGTGGTATAATTTCAGAGTTCATTTAGGATATTAACTTTTGTATGAAATCATTAAATTATTAATAATTGAACCAGAAATGAAATATACCAAAATTATGTTTTAATAAATCATGTCATCATATTTTTATTTTCAATAATTAAAAAAATTACATGCATGCCATGCTTTTTTCTGAAACTCATTTATTTAAAAATATAATATTCTGTAATTTTTATTATTGAATTATTTTGACATCTGAGAAAATAGTCTTGGTCACAATCCCAATTTTCTATTGGTTATTTTTTGTTTAATTATAACTATGGAAGTGTGGAGTAATTTGGATTGCCAAAGTATAAAAAGTGTTCTGCATCATATACTAATAGTCTTACTCAATTTATTTAAGGTATAAATAAACTGTTGCCAGGTATACCTGAATAGCTGCTTCTGCTGCCTTCCATTTTTAGATCAGGGGAAAAGGATACCCATCTGTTAATATGAAGGACATTTTACTCCTCATATTGATCATAATTTTTTAACTGTAATTCTAAATTGTAATGCTCTCTCTTCTACTCATTAGTCTTGGTCTACAGAATCTGTACGTCTCACTCAAGAAATTTTAAACTGACTTGCCCAGAAGAAAAAAAAGTATGGTATTCTGTAAAATATATATTGCACATTTTTTCCTACTTGAATCTCTTGTTTTATTTTCTATTTCTTCTATTGTAATGTGTGAGAACATACTCTGGCTCAGAGAAAATGCTCGTATGAAATGTATTATTAATGAATTAATGCAAAGCAGAACAAATAGTCCTATTTATGGAAGACTTGTTCAACCTCATTGGAAAAGAACTTGAGATGAGGTCATATTTTTAAAAAATAATTTGCATATAAAATTGTATAATTTGCTTGTATTTATATAAAATGTATGTTTTGACTTATGAAGTATTTGCATCTTGAACCAAATGTATGATTCTGTATCTCAAAATCTGCTTCTTATTTTGTCCAAATAAAAAATTTTAGACATTTTTGGAATTGTGTATGTAAGTGGCTTGTGCAAAACTAAGTCCTTTTCACTGCTTAGAATCTAAGTAAATCAAAGCAAAATATTAAAGGGAATAAATAGGCTTTCAAAAACAAATATACTATGTTTCAAATCCTTTCTCATGGAGCCAATAGGAACAGGTGTAAAGTGTGCCTTTTTAGGAAGAAAAATTGTTATTTTTTAGGGCATTGGATAGTAATTCAGACTAGAAATATTTATACCTGTAAATCTTCAGATGCTAGGACAGGAAATAAGGCAGGATGAAAGCACAAGAGAGGTTATAAAAATACATTTAAAACTTCCGGCCAAGATGGAGGCATAGACAGACACGCTAGGTCTCCTTCTACAACAAAGAAGGAATACAACTACCTCAAAACTAGAACCAGAAGTTCCATGAAATCAAACTGCATGGAAGTCCAGCAAACAAAGATATAAAGAAATACTCATCCAGACAGGTAGGAGGGGCAGAGCTAGGGCGGAGAGGACACGGTGTGGTGGCAGCAGCAGCAGCAGTGGCAGCAGATAGCACAGTCACATGTTTTAAAAAGTCAGAGGGACACCTGGGGAGCATTCCCAGCTCCTCACCTGCCCTTGCAGCTCATAGTGCCAGCACCAGGGAAAATCAAGCCTCATTGCTTTTGACTGTGCAGACCAGTGGGGGTTGGGGTGGAGGCAGAAACTGCCAGCCTCAGCAAAGTCCACTTGTTTAAAGGGCCCCCAAGGTCCTAGAATGTCCGCAGACCCACCCACTCTGGGAATGATGGCCAAGGCAGGGCAGTAACTAGAGGGGTGCCAGTCCAGTGTGGAAGTGGGAGAGGTGCCTGGAAAAGGGGTGAGTGCTGGGCAGGTGGCATTGTTCCCTCTCAGACCCCTCACCCACATACTGTGCCACAACTTGGTGAAACAGGTTGCCCTGTACTGATGAATCCCTAAGGCTCCGCCCCTTACAACATAACAGGAGCCACAGCTCCACCTGGGATGCCAAGGCAAACAAACACAGGAGCCTGTCAGAATGAGGAGACAGAAAAGTATGGCTCAAAAGAGGGAACAGATCAAGGTTCCAGCGGGAGAACTAAGCGACAAGGAGAGAGCCAACCTAACAGATAAGGAGACAGACAACCTAAGAGATGTAGAATTCAAAACACTGGTGATAAAGATACTTACAGACTTGACAGATTTGCTTGAGTATGGCAAATGCATAAGAGAAGAAGTGAAGACTATGCTATGTGAAAGGACAGAAAATCCACACGAACCCAATGGTAAAGGGAAGGAAACCAGGGTTCAAATCAATGATTTGGAATATAAAGAAGGAAAAAAACAGTCAACCAGTGCAGAATGAGGAGGTAAGAATTGAAAAAAAATGAGGAAAACTTCCCAAATTATGTGAAGGAGATGGACATACAGGTCCATGAAGCACGGAGGGTCCTGGGCGAGCTAGACCCAGAGGGGACCACACCAGGACGCATCATGATTGAAATGCCAAAGGTGAAAGATAAAGACAGAGTCCTGGGGCAGCAAGAGAGAGGTGGAGAGTTGCCTATAGGGGGTTGCTATAGGACTATCAGCTGATTTCTCAGAGGACACTTTGAAGGCAGAAAGAGACTGGCAAGAAGTATTCAATGTGATGAAAGGCAACCTGCAACCAGGATTACTCTATCCAGCAAAGCTATCATTTAGAATGGAAGAGCAGATGAAGTGCTTCCAAGACAATGTGAAGCTAAAGGAGTTCATCATCACCAAGCCATTATCATATGAAATGTCAAAGGGACTTAAGAAAAAGATCAAAACTATGAACATTAAAATAACAACAAACTCACAACTATCAACAACTGAATCTAAAAAATAAAAACAAAATCCAACTAAGCAAACCAGAATAGGATCAGAATCATAAGTATGGGGATCATTCAGAGGGTTATCAGCTGGGAGGGGGTGGGGGGAGAAAGGGGGAAATGGTGCAGGAACTAGGAAGCATAATTTCTTGCTACAAAATAGACAGGGGGATGTTAAGAATAATATAGGAAAAGGTGAAGCCAAAGAACTTATATGCACAACCCCTGGACATGAACTAAAGAGAGGTGGGATTGCTGGAGGAAACGGGTGTATTGAGAAGAGGGGAGCAAAGGGGAAAAAAAATGGAAATACTGTAACAACATAATCAATAAAATATACTTAAAATACATTTAAAAAATAAAATTACAAAGATCCATTACCATAGTCAAATTTATGTATTTATTGAAATTTACAAATAGAGGCAATTAAAGTACTATGTATTCTAGTTTTTCAATTAAGTAACAAAGGGTTATGGAGATTGTTTGTTTTTTAAATGTGAGTGGATTGTGTATGTGTGTGTATGTGATGGCAAAGCCCTTACAGTTCTGTGTTACCCAATGGCTTCATATCTAATGTTTTATATCATTGAATTCAATAATATAGTAACAAAATATCTTGTCTTTTACATGTGACAAATAAATAGTATATTGTTCTTCTATAAAACCAATATTTTAGGTTCCTTTAAAAAAGAGGTAGTATTAGAAAATGTATAAGTTGGTTTTCCAATGATATAAAAGAAATTTTAAGAGTTGACTGTAAAACCAGAAGACAGCCTAGGAAGGTTTCAGCCATTTCCATATATCTGCACTGAGTGACATGAAGGGACTCAGGTTCTCTGAAACAATGACATTTCCTAAGTTCCCCATATTTTTATAGATTACAAATGACTTATTTATACAAAAAATTTTTTCCTTTTTAGATTTAGTAAGGATTGTGGCTCTTTATTTTCAGTTTCTAGGACAGTATTAACTCAGTCTAGATACCCAAACTAGCATAACAAATTCCCCAATGGAGAAGTTTAGGAGTAACAGCAACCTTGGAGAGCATCAGTCCCACCTCTCATTTACTTGAGCAAACTTCTGGCTGCAGCACACAACACATGGAAAGCAAATGAGTAAATAGGTACAGAAATAAAATGGCCACACCAAGCAAAGCATAGCCTCTTGCCTCCAATTTCATGGGGAAAAGCTCCCTGATTTCATCTGATAGCTCAGGTGTAATGTTACGGTGCTGCTGCCCACAGCCTTTTGCTGCAGAGGCCACAAGGAGACAATGCACTCTGGTTGATATTTGGTCTTTTAGACTTTGCTTAACTGTGTATCATAATGGAGCACTTCTGTTTCGGGGTAAGTTACCCCGGGTAAAATATATATTAAATGAGTCCTCTGTGTTTTATCATTGAATTCCCAGCACATGACAAAATATGTAATATACCCAGATATCTTGCACTTTAAAAGAAACGCATTGATATTCTATTATTCAGAAGCTATTTTTGTAATACACATTTCAATATTATAACTCAGTTGAAAGCACTTAGAAACATTAATCAATTTGGTTTACTGATAAGGGGGTTGTGGCAAGTTGTTAGGGTGAATTAGTGATGAAATCTGAGGAACTTTAAGGAGATATTTGTAAAATGATATTGAAAGGGTCTGAGATTGATTTTTACCCCAATTCACACCAAGCTACTTTTGCAATTACCAATAATTTGAAAAATGAGGAATTATCACCGTGGTGTAGGCAAGAATAGTGTTCAAAAATCAGAAACTAATTGTTTTTTTACAGAAGAGCTTTTCTAAGCCAATGTCAAAATAAGAGCCAATTAACAATATCTGTCTTTGAAAAGCAGCCACAAGCCAGGAATGAAAGGGCAGTGCCTTGTGCCAGAATCTCAATAAATTCTCTTATTTTAGGATTCGGGAAAATAATGTGAGCTCCACAATGGGTGTAGCTAATATGCTACTAAAGGTCAGCACCCCTTATCACAGTACTTAGGGTTGCCAGATTTAGTGAATCAAAATACAAGATGTCCAATAATTTCAGTTTCAGACAGGTATCAATAAATTATATGTACATGTCATGAAAATTTCATATTCCAAGTTTAACTGGAAGTCTTGTAGTTTATTTGGCAACCTTATATTACATGAAGTCAGTCCTAGGAGGTTTCCTTTACATTGACACAACTCAGTTTTTCTTAGGAAACTATGACGGGGGCCACTAATTGAAAAACATCTGGCTTCCCATCTCAAACACACATTTCCACCTTAATTATGAAAAGAACTATTTAACAAATGAGCAAGCAATCGTAATTCCAAAAGTGGGGTTTGTGCAGATAGTAAAATGTCCTTCTATAAGCAGACATACAGCCTTTCACTCAAAAGTACATGCACTCTGACAGCTAGCGTTTAAGAGCTAATAACAGTTTGCAAATCCTGGCTTTTCCACTTAGTAACTATGTGGCTTTGGGCAACTAGCTATATACTCTTTCTGTTTCCTTGTCTTGAAAATGGGGCTAATAGTAGTAGCTATTTCAGCTTTAAATAAAATAATCCATGTATAACACTAAAAACAGTGTCTGCCTAAAAGCAAGTGTTCAATAAACATTAGTTAATATGATAACTGCTTAATAATATTGGTCAAAGTATATTAATGCCACCAGCTACGATTCTAAGAGGTTTTCCATGACATTACAGTTGGTTTTCTCTGAAATGTTTTTTAGTAACAATATAGCCAAACCCCTTTTTTATTTAACAAAGTTAGCCGATAAAACAGAAGCTGTAGTAGAAGAAACAACATAAACCCAGGATTCCCAGTGGTCATTATTGAGTAAAGTGACACTTCTAAAAGGTGAATTATGGGATCTTTTGTTTCTGATTCAGTGGTTAAGTAGGAACTGATTTTTTGATAATGTGCACACATAATGTTTATGCCATTGTTCTGTGAATGATACTTTGCAAGCAATGTGCTGAGCACTGCATTGAATTTCTGGCAATGTAGGAAGTTACAAAAAATTGATAATAACTTATCTGAACATGTTTAAAATGTATATATTTTACATTAAAGAAGATAATTACTTGCTCATCATATACAATTAATTCAATAATTATTTTACATAATAAAATACTAGATAAAAGTAAAAACAAAAAATTATCACTATTCTGTTATTTATCCTCAAAGTTACCTAATTTAGAGAAAGACCTGTTAAATATTATTTAAAAACAACCTCACACTTCTGGTAGATTGTTTCCCTTTTCCCATTCATTCTTTCCCATTGATGTATCAAACTGAATAACTTCCACTGTGTAACAAATATCCTGGTAAAAATAATTATGATTGAGGTTTATTTTAGATTAGGGTGTCTGGGAAGCTCTCTCTGAGAAAGTTTTGTTTGAGCTTAAGGATAAATAAAGGTTATTTATTTTAAAATGAGTGGAAATGGGTAGAGGGAGGAATATTTATTTATTTTCATAATTTGTTAAAAACTTTTAATGGATAATTATTTCAAGTGTATTATATGAGGGGGCCAAAAAAAACCCTGGGATTTATTTATAAAATATTATGTATTTATTTTTACATGTTTAAACTTCAATCACCTTTAGAGTACCCTCCATTTGATGCAATACATCCATCAAGGGGTTTTTCCACTGCTTGAAACAATTTTTGAACTTGTTAATTTTGAAGTCTTTCAGGGCTTCTGCTGTTTTTTGTTTCACCTCTCACACATTGGCAAAATGTTCCCCTTCGAGGATTTTTTTTTTTATTTGGGGGAACAAACAAACAAAAACATTGCTCTGGACTAGATAGGGTGAATAGGGAGAGTAGGCTCCAGAAGTCCTGTCATTTATAGTCAGCAACTGCTTGGTGTGAACAGGTGTGCTCATAAATCACCCATCATTAAATGGCCAAATGTCTTGAAAAATCTTTTAAAAAATCACCAGAGCCAAATGAAATCTCTCACAACAATGCCAGCTGGTACACTGATAAGGATGAGTTTAGAACACTTCACCTAGTGAGGGACACCTGTATTACAAGGGGTCCACTATCCAGAAGATAATTCCATTTTTTGGGGTGTCCTCAATTATATTTTCTTTTAATATTCCTTGTAGACAGCAATAGCTTGATGTTTGTCATCTAATGAAGAATGACATTTAAACCTAATTATAAGAGGTGGTGTCACATCACTCTCTTTGTGGTAATGTGCTGTGTCTTTATTTTCTATCACACTACTGCTGATTTACAGAAATTAGTATAGCTCATGATCTCTTGCAAACCATTAGCTGTTATCATTCAGGCAGGGCTATTATTTATTTGTCCAATTAATTGTGTAGAAGACAGTAACAGTTTGTCTATTTTAGAAGGATATAAACTATTTACAATTTGTTGTGTGATTCCTATTATTTTGAGGGAGATTAATTACATATTTAATTAGTAGATTAGATGAAACCAATTTTAAAATTTAATTGCTATAATTTCTAGTCAATTTTGGTTTTTTTTCATTTTTATAACTATTAATTTATCGCCTATATTTTGTTGAATGTTGTGTTTATGCATGTTTAATGGAATTGTATACTGTGGGGAACTCAGGAATATACTAAGCAAAAATTTTAAAATGTGTTGCATAATCTATTGTAAACTATTATTTTGTCAATAATACTATTTTCAGAGTATTTTGATGTATATTATACGTTTCTATTTGATATTGGGGAAATTGTCATGTATTTGTCTGAAATATGTTTATCAATACTTGAAATGAAGTTTAAATATTTAAAATAGTTTTATTGATCAAACTTGTTTATGTATTTGGAGAAAGAATATCACTAGTACAAACTTAGTCCTCACTGTCAGATGTTTAAATGCAACTGTCCACCATTTATATCTGAATCTCCCACCAAATTCAGCCTATTCAAAAGGAGGTCCTGAATTCCCCAACGTAAACCTGTTTCTCATTTAATACTAATATCATGAAATACATACACTTTCTCCATGTTACCCAACTAGAAAACCCCTTTCTACATATTTTATGTGTAATAATGACCTATTTCTATTGATACTAACACTGTAACTTGTCTCTCATTCAATCTCATGGTCTTAGTTCTGGCCTCCACTCCCTCTTGATGGAATATTATAATAGCTTTCTAACAAATTTCTAAAGATGTCTATCTAATATCATTATTATTATTTTTTTGGTTTTTCAATTACAGTTGTCCCATTTTCCCCCCATTTCTCTCTCCCACCTAGCCCAACCCTTCTCCCACAATCATATCCCTCCCTGTTGTCCATGTCCATGAGTCATTTATAAACGTTCTTTGACTAAACCCTTCCCTTACTTATCCCCCTCCCCCCTATTGACTGCTATTCTGTTCTCTGTTCTATTTAGTTTGTTTATTTGTGTTGTTCTTTAGTTTCTTGTCTTAGGTGATATCATATGGTATTTTTCTTTGTTTGCCTAACTTATTTCACTAAGCATAATCCTCTCTAGTTCCATCCATGTTGTTGCAAATGGCAGGAGTTCCTTCTTTCTATCTGCTACATAGTATTCCATTGTGTAAATGTACCACAGTTTTTTGCATGGGCAACAGCAGACCCTCCATATCACCCTGCCCAGGCTCTGTAGCTTCAGCTTCACTGGAGAGGACACTCCAGCGTCATCGCAAGATGTCGATTCAACACGGGAGGAGACAGATACCGTGTCGCTCCCGAGTCGGACTGCACAGCCATTCTCGGCGGTGCAGATAGACTCTTAAGAAGCTACACCATCGTCTCTCGAGACGGACGGCTGCCGACTGACGACTGACCACAGTTTTTTGATCCACTCATTTACAGCTCAGCACTTAGGCTGTTTCCAGTGCTTAGCTATTGTAAACAGTGCTGCTATGAACATAGGGGTGCATAAGTTCTTTTGAATTAGTGTTTTAGGATTTTTTGGGTATAATCCTAGTAGTGAAATCGCTGGTTCAAAAGGCAGTTCCATTTTTAGTTTTTTGAGGTAAATCCATACTGTTTTCCATAGTGGCTGCACCAGTCTGCATTCCCACCAACAGTGCAATAGGGTTCCCGTTTCTCCACATCCTCGCCAGCACTTGTTTGTTGATTTGTTGATGATGGCCATTCTGACTGGTGTAAAATGGTATCTCATTGTGGTTTTTATTTGCATCTCCCTGATGATTAATGATGTTGAGCATTTTTTCATGTGTCTATGGACCTTCTGTATGTCCTCTTTGGAGAAGTGTTTGTTCAGGTCCTTTGCCCATTTTGTAATTGGGTTGTTTGTTTTCTTGATGTTGAGTCATATAAGCTCTTTATATATTTTGGAGATCAGCCCCCTGTTTGTGATGTCATTGAAAAATATGTTTTCCCATATGGTTGATTTCCTTTTCATCTTCCTGACATTTTCTTTTGCTGAGCAGAAATTCTTTAGTTTGATGTAGTCCCATTTGTTTATTTTTCCCTTTATTTCTCTTGCCTTGGAGATGTACCCGTAAAGATATTGTTACATGAGATATCTGAAATTTTTCTGCCTATGTTTTCCTCTAGAACTTTCATGGTGTCATGGCTTACATTTAAGTCTTTGATCCATTTTGAGTTTATTCTCGTGTGTGTTAAAGTTGGTGGTCTAGTTTCATTTTTTGCAAGTTCCTATCCAGTTCTCCCAGCACCATTTGTTAAAGGGGCTCTTCTCACTTCATTTTATGTTCCTTCCCCCTTTATCAAATATTAGTTGACCATATAGACCTGGGTTTATTTCTGGGCTCTCTATTCTGTTCCATTGATCTATATGTTTGTTCTTATGCCAGTACCAGACTGTTTTGATCACAGTGGCTTTATAGTATTGTTTGATATCTGGTGTTGTGATTCCTTCTGCTGTGTTCTTCTGTCTCAAGATTGCTTTTGCTATTCGGGCTCTTTTTTGATTCCATATGAATTTTTGGAGTATTTGTTCTAGATCTGTGAAATATGTCGTTGCTTTTTAATAAGGATTGCATTGAATCTCTAAATTGCTTTGGGTAGTATGGCCATTTTGATGATGTTGATTCTTCCCATCCAAGAACATGGTATTTGCTCCCATTTATTTGTATCTTCCTTAATTTCTTTCTTCAATGTTAGGTAATTTTCAAAGTACAGGTCTTTTATCTCTTTCGTTAAGTTTATTCCTAGGTACTTTATTTTTCTTGTTGCTAAAGTAAATGGTATTTTCTTTTTTGTCTCTGTCTCTGATATTTTATTGTTGGTGTACAGAAATGCCTGAGATTTCTGTATATTTATTTTGTACCCTGCTATTTTGCAAAAATCACTTATTATATTGAGTAGTCTTTTAGTGGAGTTTATAGGGTGTTCTATGTATACTATCATGTCATCTGCATATAATGATAGTTTTATTTCTTCTTTCCCAATTTGGATGCCTTTTATTTCTTTTTCTTGTCTGATTGCTATGACTAGGACTTCCAACACTATGTTGAATAGGAGTGGAGAGAGCGAACAGCCTTGTCTAATTCCTGATTTCAGGGGGAATGCTTTCAGTTTCTGTCCATTGAGTATGATGTTGGCTTCAGGGTTCTCATATATAGCCTTAATTATGTTAAGGTATGCTCCCTTTATTCCCATTTTGCTGAGTGTTTTCATCATAAATGGGTTTTGTACTTTATCAAATGCTTTTTCTGCATTTATTTATATGATCATGAGATTTTTGTCTTTAACTTTGTTTAGGTGATGTATTATATTTATTGATTTGCGAATATTAAACCATCCTTGCATCCCTGGGATGAATCCCACTTGATCGCGGTGTATGATCTTTTTGATGTATTGCTGGATCCTGTTTGCCAATATTGTATTGAGGATTTTAGCATCTATGTTCATCAGTGGTACTGGCCTATAATTTTTTTTGTGTGTGTGTGTCTTGACATGATTTTGGGATTAGGGTAATACTGGCTTCATAGAAAGAGTTTGGGATTTTCCCCTCTTCTTGGATTTTTTGGAATAGTTTGATGAGGGTAGGAGTTAGTTCTTCCCTAAATGTTTTGTAAAATTCTCCTGTGAAGCCATCAGGTCCAGGGCTTTTGTGTGCAGGGAAATTGTTGATTACTGTTTCAATTTTCTTCTTTGTTATTGGTCTGTTGAGACTTTCCACTTCTTGATTCAGTTTTGGAAGGTTTTATATTTCTAGAAATTTGTCCATTTCTTCTGTGTTGTAAAATTTTTTGCCATACAGTTGTCTATAGTAATTTCTTAGTATTGTTTGTATTTCTGTGGTATCAGTCGTTATTGCTCCTCTTTCATTTCTGATTTTGTTTATTTGGGTCTTCTCTCTTTTTTTCTTGATGAGTTGGATAGAGGCTTGTCGATTTGTTTATTTTTTTAAAGAACTAGCTCCTAGTTTTGTTGATCTTATGGATTGTTTGTTTAGTCTCTATGTCATTTAATTCTGCTCTGATCTCGATGATTTCCTTCCTCCTTCTTGCCCTAGGCTTTGTTTATTATTGTTGTTCTAGTTCTTGTAGCTTTAGGGTTAGGTTTTTTTTATTTCAGATTCTGCTATCCTTTTCAGATATGCTTGTATTGCTATGAACTTCCCTTTTAAGACTGCTTTTGCTGTGTCCCATAGGTTTTTGGCTGTTGTGTGTTCATTATCAGTTTCTAAAAATTTTCTTGATTTCTTCTTTGATGTCATTGTTAACCCATTCATTATTTAATAGCATGCTATTTATTCTCCATGTGTTTAGGTGGCTTTGATTTATTTCTCTGAGGTTGATTTTTAGTTTCAAGGCATTGTGGTCTGAAAAGATACTAGATATAATTTCAATTTTCTTGATTTTTTGAGGCTTGTTTTGTGTCCTATCATGTGGTCTCTCTTTGAAAATGTCCCATGTGCATTTGAAAAGAATGTATATTTTGCTTCTCTGGGGTGGAAAGTTCTATATATGTCAGTTAAGTCCATGTGGTTTAGAGTGTTGTTCAATGCCTATATATTCTTGGTGTTTCTTTGCTTCGTTGATCTGTCTATTGTTGATAATGGAGTGTTGAAGTCCCCTATTATGAGTGTGTTGTTATTGATATCCTTCTTGTGGTCTTCTAGTATTTGCTTTATGTATTTGGGTGCTCCATTCAGTTACCCTATGTCTTTTAATTGGAGCATTTAATATGTTTATCAGTGTTATATCTTGATGGATTGTTCTTTAAGTAATATGAAATGTCCTTCTTTGTCTCTTTTTATTGCCCTTGCTTTGAAATCCGTTTTGTCTGATATGAGGACTGCTACCTCGGCTTTTTTTTCCAGTCCGTTTGCTTGGAATATTTTTTTTTTTATATCCCTTTACTTTCGGTCTGTGTAAATCTTTTGTTTTGAGGTGTGTTTCTTTTAGACAGCAAATATGTAGTCCTGTTTTCTTATCCATTCAGTTACCCTATGTCTTTTAATTGGAGCATTTAATCCATTTACATTTAAGGTTATTATTGACATATATTTACTCATTTCCCTTTGTACCTCTGTTCCTCTCCTGTATTTTTTTTTTCTTAGAACATTCCCTTTAGCATCTCTTGTAATGCTGGTTTGCTGGAGATGTATTTTTTTTAGTCTTCCTTTGTCTGAGAAACTCCTTATTTCACCTTCCATTTTGAATGAGAGCCTTGCTGGGTAAAGTATTCTTGGTTGTAGGCCTTTGTTTTTCATTGCTTGAAATATTTTTGACCATTCCCTTCTGGCTTGAAGTGTTTCTGTTGAGAAATCGGTTGATAGCCGTATTGGAGCTCCCTTGTATGTTATTTTCTGTTTTGCTTCTTTTAGGATTCTCTTTGTTTTGGAATGTTGCCATTTTAATTATGATGTGCCTTGGTTTGGGTTTTTTTTTGGTTCCGCTTCATTGGAACTCTCTGTGCTTCCTGAACTTGTATAACTTTTTCTCTCATCACGTTTGGAAAATTTTCTGTCACTGTTTCTCCTATCAGTTTTTCAATTCCATGCCTCTTTTCTTCTCCCTCTCTTATTCCAATGATCCTGATATTATTTCTTCTCATGCTATCCTGTAATTCCCTTACATCTTCTTCATACTTTTTCAACCATTTTTCATTTTGCTGTATTGCCTGGGAGTTTTTCTCTACATTATCTTCTAACTTACTAATCCGATCCTCTGCTTCGTTTAGTCTGCTTTTGACTGATTCTACTGTGTTTTTCAGTTCAGAGATTGAATTCTTCAGTTCTTCCTGGTTCTTGTTAATAGTTTCTATGTCTTTTTTTTATGCTGGTGTAGTTCTCTGCAAGTTCCCTGTAATTTTTTGGAGCTGCTGGTAACTTCCTTGGAGGTTGTCATAGTTGTTTTTAAGGTTGTCAAGTATATTGAGCTTCTTCACCACCATTGTTTTGCATTCCGTGTCTGACATTTGGGCTATGTCTATTTCATCTACCTCTCTTTATGGGGATTCCTCTTTTCTTTTCATTGAGAGGTTATTTCTGCATCTTACCATGTCGGATTTTTGTTTTTATTTTTTGGGTTTGTCTGCTTTGACTTCCCACATTTGTGGTATGGGATTCTTTATAGGAGATCTGGGGGTTTCAGTGGTGCAGTCTCTTTGATCTCTGAGCCTGATGTTCTTGGGGTATCCTTTATGTCATTTGTTTAGGCTGTCTGGTTATATTTCAGATGCTTTTTGTAGGATGTTCCTTCTGGCTAGTTGATTGAGAGTCACTCTATCCACTTTGTCTTGAGTTCTTTTGTGGGGGTGCTGTTAAAAACATAAACACACAGCCCAAGCAGGAGACCCACACCCTCAACAATATCCCCCACTCTCTATCCCACTATCGTCAGCCAACAAGCCAGTATTAATACAAGTGTAGAGAGATTAGAGCTTTTATACTATAGGAAGAATAGATAAGAGTTGTTTTTAGGGAGGAGAAATATGATTTTTGAGAGAGGGGATGATAGATTAATAATAGTTGAGACTATGTAAGACAGTAGGTAATATTTACATTGTATGTTAATAAAAATAGAAGAAAAGGATGGAAAACGCAGAATATAGTAAGAAAGTGGGATTGTATAGTATTGGATTGATATAGTAATTATAGTCTATTGATTTAGAGTGAAAAGGAGGCTAAATTAGACACACAAACAAATAAACAATGATTAAAGGGGAAGGATGAGAAGGAGAGATTATATGAAACAAATTAGATATATAGTTTTGTTTTTCTGTTTCTTTGTTTTCCCCTTCCTCTCTTCTCTTTTTTTTCCCCCTTTTTTAAGGAAGGGAAAAAAAGAAAGAAAAAAAAAGAAAGGAATGTTTTTACTCAGTTCAGCCTTCGTATGCCATCTTCTTTTTCTGCATCCCCAGCTGGTCTAATGTGGCGGGTAAGAGGTTCTTGTTCCTTGCAGCAGTGTTGTGCGCCTGTGATGGCCGGCACTGCACGCTCCCTTGGTGCTCCCTGGAGCCAGCTGAGGTGCCTTTGTGCATGCACCCCTGTGCACAGGACGGCCGGAGAACTTGCCTCAGGCCTATGGAGCTGCACTCCGGAAGCTGGTCTCTCGCTTCCCAGCCTCCCAGGGCGGGGTCCCAGACACTTGGGCACAGTGGAAGTGAGCAATTGAAGCCAGCCGAGGTGCTTCCAGGCTCAGGTGTCCGTGCGCACGCAAGGCGGCCCGAGAGCTATCCTCAGTCCCCCCCGAGCCGAGCTCCAGTAGTTGGTCTCTCACCTCCTAGGGCGGGGCCCCGGACAGTTGGACACAGTGGAAGTGAGCATCTGTGAGTTGCTGCCTCCAGCTGTTCCCATGCCGCAGTCACCCGCAGTTCCAGCACCCATCTAGGTGGGCACAAGCAGAGCCTGAGCAAGTGGTCTGCATTCCCACCTCAGGCCTGGCACCCATTGGAGCTGGCTAGGAGTGTCTGTGCACGGTCTTCTGCGTGTTCAGGGGGCCTTCCCTGTGCCCATTGGGGCACTGACCTTATGTCTGTTGGGTTGTGTCTGAGGGTCACGTGGACTCATGGCCACACACCTGGGCCAGTGAATGAGGGCACTTCCCTATGTGCACCCGCGCGACCCAAGGGGAGGGTTGGGGAGTGGACGAGCACACTTCTGCGCCTGGACTCCTCAAGAATGTCCTACCACCCCCAAACTTTCCATCCCTCTCCACAGTCCACAAGAGAAAAATATAAAGGAAAATTACGTTCTCACATGCATAGCAGTACGCTGTCTCCTGTCCTTCAGCGCCAATGCTACTTGGTTGAGTCCCGTCTCTGCCAGTGGGCAGAGATCCACTCTCCTCCCGACTCCTCTCTGGGAAGCCTGTGGTCACCAATAAGTCTTTGTGTACTTCCAGCCACAGCTTGGGCAGCCACCTCAGTCAGGAATCCCATCTCTACCCTTTTTCCTCTGCTATCCTCACTAAACAGGTTGTTCCCAGATGGTTTTTCTCTAACTCAGTAGTGCCAAGGCTTGACTCCTGCCAGTGTCCAGCTGCTCACTGAGATGTTCTGTCTGCAATTAGTCTAAACTACAGATGGGTTTCCCCTCATTCCTCCACCATCTTCTCTGCTCTAATATCATTATTATCCACAAGATAAAGTATGATCTTTCTGCAATATAACTTAGGTTACTTTCTCTGTAAAATATTTCAATGCCTCCTCCTTTAAACTATAACATATAAAATTATTCTTCTTAAACATTTATTCAAGGCCCTCTGAAGTCTAAAACCCAACAACCTCTTAAGCTTTCTGTTGATCTCTCTCCTCTCCTGACCCCATGCTACCTGAAAGAGTTGACACTCCCATAGACTTTTCACTCAGATGCACACTGGTCATTCTGTAAGCTGACTTTAATAAAGCTGCACTTAATAAATTCACACTACTTGATGAGGAAACAAACCATTGCAGTCCTGCAGAGACTGACTCCAGTGTTCCTTTCATGGAGCTCTTTCTCTAGTCTCAATAATTTTTCACACATATGTGTTAATAATACTTAGTTGAACACTTGAGGAGAAGCCTCTGTAGTTAAATATAACTTTGTCTCTGTGCAGCTTTTTTCCTCTTGGCACTTTGCCTTGATAATTCTAGCCCCCTTAGTTTCCTGAAAACAATGGACTCTGTCTCAATTCAGGTAGCTCACTAGTTTTTCTTTACTTCTTCTGTTTTAGCAAACTCCCATCCACTCTCCACTCCCATCTTGCAGCTTGGTAACTGCAAGTAGGAATCTGGGGCAGTTGAAGGGCTCATTTAATGTCTTTCAGCTATCATTGTCCTTCACTGCTTGTCCTTCAGTTTCTAAAAAAGTATTTTGTCATTTATGTGTCTAATTTGTTATTTGTTTAGGTGGAGAGTCTAAATTTGATCGCTATTACTTAAGATCCTTCCTAGAAAGTAGATGGCTGTGTAAAGGTGGTTCTCTTTAAGCATTTTTTAAAAAAATTCTGTAACTTCCTAGAGAAAGACTCTAATACGTTGAATAGAACAATTTTTGTTAAATGGAACAGAATGTTTAACTGTCTTGTGGATCTGAGAAGGTAAATAAATAAATAAATAAAACGAAAACGTAGCTCATTGATCATCGGTGAAAAAAGGTCTTGGTGAATGATTCATATTCCAGTTTGGAAAGCCCTGAAGGGCTATACCTCAGAAGCAGAAGCAAACCAGAGGTAGAAAAGGTCTTATTGAAAATGTAACTCAGGAGTGGATCAGCTCATCTAATTGGTTATTTCTATTTGTTCCACTGTGTTTTTCAGAGCAAAGGGTGAATCTTCTCTAGAAAAACATACTATCATCAGAGGCTCTGCAATGTTTCTTATGTAATATATGAAATTTAATTACATATTACCAAATATACTTAGGAAGAGGACCAAGAGAATATTATAAAAAGATACACATAGAGACAAGAACAGAGAAATGAGGGGGTTACTTGTGTTTACAGACATAGGTTGTAAAATAATTGTGATTGATATATTCAAGAAAACAGATGACCATCAGTAGATGAGTGAATAAAAAAGCTGGGATGCATTATGTGCTAAAATGAATGGCCCCGGAGATTATTATATTAAGTGAAACAAACCAGTCAGTGAAAGACAAATACCATATAACCTCACTTATATTTAGAAGCTAATGAACAAAATAAACTGATGAACAAAATAGAGACAAAGACAGGGATACATGGAGCAGACTCTCAGCTGTCTTAGAGGAGCTGGGGGAGGGGTACAGTATGAAAGGAGGTAATGGGATTAGCTGAAAACCATATATACATAACCCATTAAAAACACACAATAGTGTGGTGATGGCCTGAGGGAAAAGCGGTGAGGGCTTGATTGGAGGTGGGGAAAGTGAGTAAGTGGAGCATCTGTAATAGTGTAAAAATAAAGTTAAAAAAAGAAAATTGGTGAGAAAGTAATTTAACTAGAGGTTGGAATAAAAATCAAATAAATGTTATATAAATACAAACCCAAAAATTAAGATTAGGAAACAACTCAATATTGAATAGAGAAGAAAGAGTATTAGTGAGCTGGGAAGTATTTAGGTTGTAACATTGAGAGCTTCAAGAATAAAAAGTACAAAAGAGAGCATAATAGAATTTGGGGATATAATTGAAAGGTTTAACAAACAAGTAACTGATATCTGAGAGATGAAAAGAGTATATGGGGCAAAAGCAGCATAAATGATTTTATTTAACCATCTAGGTTTTTATTTAACTGAGTTTGTATAGAATATGCACTTATGTTGTCATATGTTTATATACTGCTTATTAAAATTAGTTAAATAAACTCCAAAGTTTAAGAAGAATAATGACATGAGTCCTCAGATTAGAAGTATATTTTGAGAACTGAACTAGATAAAAATAAATTCACATCCAGAATATCATGGTTGTGTGGGATAGTTATTTTACAGCTGGACCAGGAATTCTCTATCCTTAACTTTAGGGACCTCAGGATTTCTGACTTAGACTCTTGGCCAAGATAAGGGCAGAGAAATTTATGACATACTGTTTAAGATCTGAAATTCCTCTGGCAATCCCTATAGCCAGTTTTTCTTTACTAGCTATATTCACCGACATAATTGGTTAGACAGACTAGATTGACCAAAGAGGCATAAAAGGCTCTACTGGGAACTTCTGCCTTGAGATTCCTGAAACCAAGATTTATTGCACAGATTTGGGTGATTCAAACTGAAGAAAAAGTGTGTCCATGTATGAATACAGGCACTAATAACCTGTATCTTGATGTTTATAAGACCTCTAAGAATTGACTGCGCTTGTTTTTCTTGCTACACCTTATCTTTTGCCTTTAAATGAGAACTTTAGTTTTGTACACTCTATGAGTTCCTCTGGAGCCTTTCAAATATCTGAAATTGTGAAATTTTTGTTATAGTTAAAATATAGAACAT